>NC_091455.1:219015603-219173813 GCF_027789765.1 Dendropsophus ebraccatus | reverse complement strand
CCCCCCTCCCTCCCTCTCTCCCTCCCTGTATCTGTAGCCCCCCTCTCTCCCTCCCTCCCTGTATCTGTAGCCCCCCTCTCTCCCTCCCTCCCTGTATCTGTAGCCCCCCTCCCTCCCTGTATCTGTAGCCCCCCTCTCTCCCTCCCTGTATCTGTAGCCCCCCTCTCTCCCTCCCTCCCTGTATCTGTAGCCCCTCCCTCTCTCCCTCCCTGTATCTGTAGCCCCCCCCCTCTCTCCCTCCCTGTATCTGTAGCCCCCCCCCCCTCTCTCCCTCCCTGTATCTGTAGCCCCCCCTCTCTCCCTCCCTCCCTCTCTGTATCTGTAGCCCCCCTCTCTCCCTCCCTGTATCTGTAGCCCCCCCTCTCTCCCTCCCTGTATCTGTAGCCCCCCTCTCTCCCTCCCTGTATCTGTAGCCCCCCTCTCTCTCCCTCTCTCCCTCCCTGTATCTGTAGCCCCCTCTCTCCCTCCCTGTATCTGTAGCCCCCCTCTCTCCCTCCCTGTATCTGTAGCCCCCCTCTCTCCCTCCCTGTATCTGTAGCCCCCCCTCTCTCCCTCCCTGTATCTGTAGCCCCCCTTTCTCCCTCCCTGTATCTGTAGCCCCCCTCCCTCCCTGTATCTGTAGCCCCCCCTCTCTCTCCCTCTCTCCCTCCCTGTATCTGTAGCCCCCCTCCCTCCCTCTCTCCCTCCCTGTATCTGTAGCCCCCCTCTCTCTCCCTCTCTCCCTCCCTGTATCTGTAGCCCCCCTCCCTCCCTCTCTCCCTCCCTGTATCTGTAGCCCCCCTCCCTCCCTCTCTCCCTCCCTGTATCTGTAGCCCCCCCTCCCCTCCCTCTCTCCCTCCCTGTATCTGTAGCCCCCCTCTCTCCCTCCCTGTATCTGTAGCCCCCCTCTCTCCCTCCCTCTCTCCCTCCCTGTATCTGTAGCCCCCCTCTCTCCCTCCCTGTATCTGTAGCCCCCCTCTCTCCCTCCCTCTCTCCCTCCCTGTATCTGTAGCCCCCCTCTCTCCCTCCCTGTATCTGTAGCCCCCCCCCCCTCTCTCCCTCCCTGTATCTGCCACAGGTACACCCCCACCCCGTTCTTCTGTGAACCCCCCTCCTCTTGTGCCTGCAGCTGCTGCCATCAGACGGAATGATCCGGAAACATTCTCATGTGAAGATAGGCCGATATCACCAGCACCTGGCGGAGCAGCTGGACCTGGACCTCTCCCCCCTGGAGTACATGATGAAGTGTTACCCTGAGATCAAGGAGAAAGAGGAGATGAGGAAGATCATCGGGAGGTACGGGCTGACCGGGAAACAGCAGGTGAGTGCCGACCATCTATAGAGTGGGCATTACCAGGATGTGCCCCCCGGGGGTGTTACTTACCCCTCTCCTGCCCCATACTCTGGTGCTGCCATCGCTGTGCCCCCCGGGGGTGTTACTTACCCCTCTCCTGCCCCATATTCTGGTGCTGCCATCGCTGTGCCCCCCGGGGGTGTTACTTACCCCTCTCCTGCCCCATACTCTGGTGCTGCCATCGCTGTGCCCCCCGGGGTGTTACTTACCCCTCTCCTGCCCCATACTCTGGTGCTGCCATCGCTGTGCCCCCCCGGGGGTGTTACTTACCCCTCTCCTGCCCCATACTCTGGTGCTGCCATCGCTGTGCCCCCCGGGGTGTTACTTACCCCTCTCCTGCCCCATACTCTGGTGCTGCCATCGCTGTGCCCCCCGGGGGTGTTACTTACCCCTCTCCTGCCCCATACTCTGGTGCTGCCATCGCTGTGCCCCCCGGGGGTGTTACTTACCCCTCTCCTGCCCCATACTCTGGTGCTGCCATCGCTGTGCCCCCCCAGGGGTGTAACTTACCACTCTCCTGCCCCATACTCTGGTGCTGCCATCGCTGTGCCCCCGGGGTGTTACTTACCCCTCTCCTGCCCCATACTCTGGTGCTGCCATCGCTGTGCCCCCCGGGGGTGTTACTTACCCCTCTCCTGCCCCATACTCTGGTGCTGCCATCGCTGTGCCCCCCCAGGGGTGTTACTTACCCCTCTCCTGCCCCATACTCTGGTGCTGCCATCGCTGTGCCCCCCGGGGGTGTTACTTACCCCTCTCCTGCCCCATACTCTGGTGCTGCCATCGCTGTGCCCTCTGGGGTATTACTGGCCCCCCAGGGGTGTTACTTACCCTTCTCCTGCCCCATACTCTGGTGCTGCCATCGCTGTGCCCTCTGGGGTATTACTGGCCCCCCAGGGTTGTTACTTACCCCTCTCCTGCCCCATACTCTGGTGCTGCCATCGCTGTGCCCCCCGGGGTGTTACTTACCTCTCTCCTGCCCCATACTCTGGTGCTGCCATCGCTGTGCCCCCCGGGGGTGTTACTTACCTCTCTCCTGCCCCATACTCTGGTGCTGCCATCGCTGTGCCCCCCGGGGGTGTTACTTACCCCTCTCCTGCCCCATACTCTGGTGCTGCCATCGCTGTGCCCTCTGGGGTATTACTGGCCCCCCAGGGGTGTTACTTACCTCTCTCCTGCCCCATACTCTGGTGCTGCCATCGCTGTGCCCCCCTGGGGTGTTACTTACCCCTCTCCTGCCCCATACTCTGGTGCTGCCATCGCTGTGCCCCCCGGGGGTGTTACTTACCCCTCTCCTGCCCCATACTCTGGTGCTGCCATCGCTGTGCCCCCCCGGGGGTGTTACTTACCCCTCTCCTGCCCCATACTCTGGTGCTGCCATCGCTGTGCCCTCTGGGGTATTACTGGCCCCCCAGGGTTGTTACTTACCTCTCTCCTGCCCCATACTCTGGTGCTGCCATCGCTGTGCCCCCCTGGGGTGTTACTTACCCCTCTCCTGCCCCATACTCTGGTGCTGCCATCGCTGTGCCCCCCGGGGTGTTACTTACCCCTCTCCTGCCCCATACTCTAGTGCTGCCATCGCTGTGCCCCTCGGGGGTGTTACTTACCTCTGTCCTGCCCCATACTCTGGTGCTGCCATCGCTGTGCCCCCCGGGGTGTTACTTACCTCTCTCCTGCCCCATACTCTGGTGCTGCCATCGCTGTGCCCCCCGGGGGTGTTACTTACCCCTCTCCTGCCCCATACTCTGGTGCTGCCATCGCTGTGCCCCCCGGGGGTGTTACTTACCCCTCTCCTGCCCCATACTCTGGTGCCCCCCGGATATTACTGGCCCCTCTCTTCCTCAGGTGAGTCCGATCCGTAACCTGTCTGACGGACAGAAGTGCCGCGTCTGCTTTGCCTGGCTGGCCTGGCAGAACCCTCACATGCTCTTCCTGGACGAGCCGACCAATCACCTGGATATAGAGACCATCGATGCTTTGGCCGACGCCATCAATGACTTTGAGGGAGGGATGATGCTTGTGAGCCACGACTTCCGGCTGATCCAGCAGGTGAGGGGGTTATCCATGAAGGGGGGAGATGTCAGTCACAGGATGATGGCGTCATGCCTGGTGGAGGGGTATCCTGATGGGGGTTACCCCTGGTGGTGTTGGGGGGGTATCCTGATGGGGGTTACCCCTGGTGGTGTTGGGGGGGTATCCTGATGGGGGTTACCCCTGGTGGTGTTGGGGGGGTATCCTGATGGGGTTACCCCTGGTGGTGTTTGGGGGGGTATCCTGATGGGTTACCCCAGTGGGGGTATAATGATGGGGTTACCCCGGTGGGGGGGGGGGGGGTATAATGATGGGGTTACCCCGGTGGAGGGTGTACTGATGGTCTGTATATCTCGCTGTAGGTGGCTCAGGAGATCTGGGTGTGTGAGAAGCAGGCGGTCACCAAGTGGTCGGGAGACATCTTATCCTATAAGCAGCACCTGAAGTCGCGGCTCAGTGATGAGGAGCCGCAGCGGAAAGGAAACTGAGCGGTGGCGCCACCACAGGACATGGCTTCCATCTCCCTCCCAGTATAGTGCTGAGCGGCAGCAGATCCGTGTGTGCGCCGCTCTCTACCCTCCCCCGCACTGGCTGCACAAGGACAATGAGTCTGTATGTGAGGGGACGCGGATGCAGCACTCGCCCTCTGGGGGGCCCCGCACTCTTCTGCACTCTCATCAGTCATCTGCTATTTTGTTTCTTTGTTTTTGTTTTATTTTTTTAAGAGAAAAAAATATTTATCTGTAACCGAAAGGACAAAATAAAGACGAGAACTCGAGTGTTTGTGTGGGGTGTCTCCGGCCGCAGAAGGGTATATGTGGGGGCAGCTCAGCCCGCACCTGCTAGGGGCCACGCCAGTGACTGTAATATGGAGGCAAGAGACGGGGAGGGGGCGGCCTGTAAGCGCAGAGGAGACGGGGAGGGGGCGGCCTGTAAGTGCAGAGGAGACGGGGAGGGGGCGGCCTGTAAGTGCAGGGGAGACGGAGAGGGGGCGGCCTGTAAGCGCAGGGGAGACGGAGAGGGGGCGGCCTGTAAGCGCAGGGGAGACGGAGAGGGGGCGGCCTGTAAGCGCAGGGGAGACGGGGAGGGGGCGGCCTGTAAGCGCAGGGGAGACGGGGAGGGGGCGGCCTGTAAGCGCAGGGGAGACGGAGAGGGGGCGGCCTGTAAGCGCAGGGGAGACTGGGAGGGTGCGGCCTGTAAGCGCAGAGGAGACGGGGAGGGGGCGGCCTGTAAGCGCAGGGGAGACGGGGAGGGGGCGGCCTGTAAGCGCAGGGGAGACGGGGAGGGTGCGGCCTGTAAGCCCAGAGGAGACGGAGAAGAGGGTGCGGCCTGTAAGCGCAGGGGAGATGGGGAGGGTGCGGCCTGTAAGCGCAGGGGAGACGGGGAGGGTGCGGCCTGTAAGCGCAGGGGAGACGGGGAGGGTGCGGCCTGTAAGCGCAGGGGAGACGGGGAGGGTGCGGCCTGTAAGCGCAGGGGAGACGGGGAGGGTGCGGCCTGTAAGCGCAGGGGAGACGGAGAAGAGGGTGCGGCCTGTAAGCGCAGGGGAGACTTAGGAGAGGGGGTAGCCTGTAAGCGCAGGGGAGACTGGGAGGGGGCGGCCTGTAAGCGCAGGGGAGACTGGGAGGGGGCGTCCTGTAAGCGCAGGGGAGACTGGGAGGGGGCGGCCTGTAAGCGCAGGGGAGACGGGGAGGTTGCGGCCTGTAAGCGCAGGGGAGACGGGGAGGTTGCGGCCTGTAAGCGCAGGGGAGACTGTGTAGGCCGAGCCCTTTGGAGCCATCTACACTCACCGGCCATTTTATTAGGTACACCATGCTAGTAACGGGTTGGACCCCCTTTTGCCTTCAGAACTGCCCCAATTCTTGGTGGCATAGATACAACAAGGTGCTGGAAGCTTCCTCAGAGATTTTGGTCCATAGTGACATGATGACATCACACAGTTGCCGCAGATTTGTCGGCTGCACATCCATGATGCCAATCTCCCGTTCCACCACATCCCAAAGATGCTCTATTGGATTGAGATCTGGTGACTGTGGAGGCCATTGGAGTACAGTGACCTCATTGTCATGTTCAAGAAACCAGTCTGAGATGATTCTAGCTTTATGACATGGCGCATTATCCTGCTGAAAGTAGCCATCAGATGTTGGGTCCATTGTGGTCATAAAGGGATGGACATGGTCAGCAACAATACTCAGGTAGGCTGTGGTGTTGCAACGATGCTCAATTGGTACCAAGGGGCCCAAAGAGTGCCAAGAAAATATTCCCCACACCATGACACCACCACCACCAGCCTGAACCGTTGATACAAGGCAGGATGGATCCATGCTTTCATGTTGGTGACGCCAAATTCTGACCCTACCAATGTCGCAGCAGAAATCGAGACTCATCAGACCAGGCAACGTTTTTCCAATCTTCTACTGTCCAATTTCGATGAGCTTGTGCAAATTGTAGCCTCAGTTTCCTGTTCTTAGCTGAGCGGAGTGGTCCCCGGTGTGGTCTTCTGCTGCTGTAGCCCATCTGCCTCAGAGTTGGCCGTACTGTGCGTTCAGAGATGCTCTTCGGCCTACCTTGGCTGTAACGGTTGGCTATTTGAGTCACTGTTGCCTTTCTATCAGCTGGAACCAGTCTGCCCATTCTCCTCTGACCTCTGGCATCAACAAGGCATTTCCGCCCACAGAACGGCCGCTCACTGGATGGTTTTTCTTTTTCGGACCATTCTCTGTAAACCCTAGAGATGGTTGTGCGTGAAAATCCCAGTAGATCAGCAGTTTCTGAAATACTCAGACCAGCCCTTCTGGCACCAACAACCATGCCACGTTCAAAGGCCCTCAAATCACCTTTCTTCCCCATACTGATGCTCGGTTTGAACTGCAGGAGATTGTCTTGACCATGTCTACATGCCTAAATGCACTGAGTTGCCGCCATGTGATTGGCTGATTAGAAATTAAGTGGTAACGTGCAGTTGGACAGGTGTACCTAATAAAGTGGCCGGTGAGTGTATAGCTTAGAGAAATCCTCATATGGGGGTGGAAGATGGGTGTGATGGCTCCTGATCTGGTGATCGGCTTGGTAGGGTGGATACTTGCTAGTTGTTCTGTGTCTGATTGGACGTAGGAGGCTGTAACCCCACGGGTTGTGCTGCTGTAGGACCACCAGGAAGCTATAGTGATTGGTCATACATTTCCCGGTCTAAACATCTGTGTCTGATAACGATGCACTTACATGGCTGAATGAAGGATCTGGACGTTATTTCTGCAGATGAGTACCGACCTCCCATCAGACCACTAGACGGAGACCATCGAGCGGGTGGAGAAGCCTCACATGGGGTCTCGTTCGTCACATGATGAGTCTATACATTATACAGTGACCTCCGCTCTAACGAGGCCAGCAAGGAGGCTGGAGGTTCAGAACAACGTCTACAGGTTACGTTCCCGCCAGAATATCCAACCTCTCTACTCTCTTGCAGATCTTTATGGTCCCATTCTACTCTATGGGCTGGTGCACATGACGTCCACTGTGGACAAAAAAAGGTCTCCATAGACTTTTACACAGTGTCACCCACAATCTTGGACTGTGCTCTACAGAGCACTCTGATCTATTGGAAGGCTTGTCTGCCCTGGTGGCCGGGGTATCTATGATCCCTATATACCACTATAATGTATGTAGTAGGTGCTTCACATAGGGCCCTTAACACCAAACAGCAGAGCCTTCCGCCCATCCTGGTGCCGACCCTGGCCCTTCCGCTTACCTCGATGCCGACCCCGGCCCTGCCGCCCACCTCAATGCTGACCCCAGCTCTGCCACCCACCTGGTGCTGACCCCGACTCTGCCGCTCACCTCGATGCTGACCCCAGCTCTGCTGCCCACCTGGTGCTGACCCCCGCTCTGCCGCCCACCTCGATGCTGACCCCAGCTCTGCCGCCCACCTGGTGCTGACCCCGGCTCTGCCGCTCACCTCGATGCTGACCCCAGCTCTGCTGCCCACCTGGTGCTGACCCCCGCTCTGCCGCTCACCTCGATGCTGACCCCAGCTCTGCTGCCCACCTGGTGCTGACCCCCGCTCTGCCGCCCACCTCGATGCTGACCCCAGCTCTGCCGCCCACCTGGTGCTGACCCCGGCTCTGCCGCTCACCTCGATGCTGACCCCCGCTCTGCCGCCCACCTCGATGCTGACCCCAGCTCTGCTGCCCACCTGGTGCTGACCCTGGCTCTGCCATCCACCTCGATGCTGACCCCAGCTCTGCCACCCACCTGGTGCTGACCCCGGCTCTGCCATCCACCTCGATGCTGACCCCAGCTCTGCTGCCCACCTGGTGCTGACCCCCGCTCTGCCGCCCACCTCGATGCTGACCCTGGCTCTGCCATCCACCTCGATGCTGACCCCAGCTCTGCCACCCACCTGGTGCTGACCCTGGCTCTGCCATCCACCTCGATGCTGACCCCAGCTCTGCCACCCACCTGGTGCTGACCCCGGCTCTGCCGCCCACCTCGATGCTGACCCCAGCTCTGCTGCCCACCTGGTGCTGACCTCGCCTCTGGCGCCCCCTGGTGCTGACCCCGCCTCTGGCGCCCACCCCAGCTCCTCTGCCCCCCCCCCCCCCCCCCCGTATTCATAGGCATCTCCCTATAATCCTCTGAGGCTCGTTGGCTTCTCAGGAGCTGGACATGAGGGAGGACAGTTCTGTGATATTTATATCTCGCAGCAGACGCGGCTCGGCTTACGGGAGGTCATGTGAACACCCAGCAGACTGTGCCAGAGGGGGGAGGTGGCAATGAGGAAAAAGTGACCCCAAAAGAAGACTAAATTGGAGACAATCTTAGAAAGCATCCAGTAATGTGAGATGAGAGCCTCCAGAGGACCCCCACACCTGGACGGAAGCATTACCCCTGGACTGGGACATGGCCTTCTCCTTCCCCTTTTCCACTTCTGCCTTACGTTCTCTTCAGCTAGAGACTGAGGAGCAGGAGAGATGGCAAATCCGGAAAAAACTCTCCCGTATGTCTTTGAGGCCCTCACTGCAAAAACATCAACCTGCCAAATATCCATCTCCGCAGCCCCCTCGCCTCTGCACTGACCCTCTTCTCCATGTATCACTCTTCACCGGGGACCTAGAAGCTCTGCAAGGGCTGCTGGGTGCTGAGGACTCTGCAAACCTTCTGGTCCCTACACGGAGCCACGACCTGCGCTGGAGCAGTCAACAAGCTGGTAAGTGAGTGATAGCTGTGACAGCTACATGGAGACGACTGATGTGTGGCGACAAGTGCTGTGGGAGGCAACAGGAGGTCATTGCTGTGTGGAGACTACTGCTGATTAGTGTCGATCGAACTGTTCGAGAAAAGTTAGGTTCGAGTCGAACATCGATTTTCTCAAACTCGAACCAAACCGAAAATGTTCGTTTGAGTTAGCGTTCAAGCGCCTTTTTGTAAGCCAATCAGTGCAGAGCACATAGAAGTGTCAGAAACGTCATTGCTGAGGTGTAGGGGTCTCATTGGCTGCTAAAATCACATGACTATCTCATATAAAAGTCACTGTGCTCCGTTCTGGACGCCATTTTCAGCTCACTCACTGTGCTGGATAGAGTGCTGTCTATGTCTCATTATTTCCCTGCATGCTAGCATTTCAATTAGACAGATAGGCAGTGAGATTACTGAGATAGGTAGTGAGATTAGTGGGGGGTTTAGCAAGGTCACACTTAGCATTTTTGCAACAAGCATCCAATTTATATATAGTGCCCAAAAGTGTATTTTGGTCTGCTCACATCTGTTATACAGTATTTAAAGGGGTAGTGCCGCGCTAAACAATTATTCACTAAATAACACACATTACAAAGTTATACAACTTTGTAATGTATGTTATGTTAGTTAATCGCCCCCTTCCGCGTGTTTCCCCCCACCCACATCAGACCCGGAAGTGTAGTGCTCTATACATACCTGCCTCTTGCCGACCCCCGTCCACCATCTTGTGCCAATAATGTCATCTTCGGACAGACGGCCGAACTGCTCCGACCGTCCCTAGTGCCGGCCGCCCTCTGCCGCATCATCAGCTGCTCAGCCGCGATTGGCTGAGCCCCGGTATGCTCAGCCAATTTGTGTACAATTGTGTACAATTTTGTGTATTCCTATGAGCTGACATACGTTCTTTGTCCGTCATAAAAAAAATACGGAATACTTCACATCTGTTAGCAGTAAATAGTAAATAATCGTACATCTGATTTGTGTACGAGGATTTATCGAGAGTGGGTAGATCTGTTTATTTTTTTGTTGTTGTATTTTCTATCTAAGATTTCATATCTATCTTGTGAACATGGTGAGAAGCAGAGGTGGTAGGCGAGCAGTATCAGGTGTAGGAAGGGAGATAGAGGTAGTGCACCAGGCTGCTTCCAGTGCTCCGGCCAACATACAAGCGAGAACATCGTCAGTAGCTCTGAACCGCTGCGCTCCTGGGCTACGTGCTGCCTCGGGCCCGTGGCGTTTCAGAGGCTATTAACGGGCACAGTGCGATCGCCGTGCCCGCTAATCACCATTTTAAATACAGCTCTCCGAGTTGACAGCTGCATTTAAAATGCTTGCTGTCCCACTCCCTGGTGTCTAGTGGGGGGATCGCCTCCCCGCGACGTGGTTGCGGAGGAGCGATCTCCGCATCTGACCTGGGCCAGGGTCTGTGCCGTAATGGCGCTGATCCCGGCTCGGCACTTGATTTGCTTTCGGCTGCTATAGCCGAAAGCAATCCAGTGCCTATCTCATTGATCTATGCTGTATAACTATACTGCATAGATCTCAATGAGAGATCAGTGTGCTTATGTAGTGGCCCAGAACAGAAGATTTTTCCCTAATGATAAGTCTGTATCTGTATTTATTTATATTCTGACTGTATTTGTTCTGAAAGGAATAATGGCCACTACAAACTGTTAGTGTTATGTCACCCCCCAGTGTTCAAGTTTAATATTACTCATATTTCTCATATATATTGGTTTATTTGTTGGTTAGTAGTGTGATGATGCAACTGGCCTGGTATCACGTGACCTCCCCGGCTGCCATAGTAACCATAACAGCTTCGGCCCTGTCCTTTAAACCGCATATTCAGGCCCTGACCACCTCCTGCCGCTTTCAACTCAAAAACATTTCCAGAATCGGCTCTTTCCTCACCCCTGACTCCACCAAACTGCTGGTCCATGCTCTCATTATCTCCCTCTTGGACTATTGTAACATCCTCCTCTCTGGCCTCCATCTAACTCCCTTGCTCCCCTCCAGTCTATCCTTAACTCTGCCGCCCGACTAATCCATTTTTCCTCTCGCTTTGCCTCTGCCTCTCCCCTCTGCCAATCCCATCGCTGGCTCCCCATTGCCCAACGTATTCACTTTAAATTATTGACCATGATGTAGATGTGCGGGGGTGGTTTGAGCATGGCTGTGTGAGGACGTGCTGGCTCTGAGCTCCGGGCACAGCTCCTCATTATCGGGACTTTAATCAGCACTATCCTTGCCCCGTTATGCCCACCGGGTCCTGGAAGACCCCCTCTACCTCTGAGGCATCACCCCAAGCTTTTACCCCCCCCCCCCCCCCCCCGTTTTGCCCACTCGGACCGGCGAAATCCTCCCGCGGCCTAGCAGCGCACAAAGATGGCCGCTGCACCTGTGACCAGGAGCACTGCCCTGAAGACAGCTCCTGCCTTCCCTGAGCTGAGCCAATCCTTACCGGAGATCCTGCGTACTCCCGGTGACATCGACCCAGCTTTACTGACCACCTTCAACCGGGACTCCCACTCTTCTCTCACCCCGGCCATGCTCCTGACTGAGGTCCGGTCCTTGCTGCAGGCTCTTCCAAGCCGAGATGATCTTACGGCGCAGCTGGCCCGTATGGAAGAGAGACACGCAGGGGACATGGTGTAACTTAAATCTTCCATGACAGCGGTTGCCGCCGCTGTAACTGGGCTGGAGACCCGCCATGGACCAGAAGGTATCTACCCTGACCCCAAGCGTGGACGCTCAGGAGGCTGTCCTGCAAGACCTGATCTTCCATGTCGATGAACTCGAGAATCTGGGTCGTCGGAATAACGTTAAGATACGTGGTCTCCCGGAGGAGATCGGTCCGGATCGCTTGGTGGGGACGGGGAGGTACATCTTTAATAAATATCTGGGGGACCCTGAGGACACTTATATTGAGCTGGACCACACGCACAGAGTGGCTGGCCCACGCCCACAGGACAGGAACCGTCCTAGGGACGTCCTCTGTCGCGTCCATTTTTTCCAACAGAAGGAGGCGTTGCTCCAGCGCGCCTGGGAACTGGGTCCGCTGGACTTTGAGGGCGCCGAGATCACTCTCCTGCCCGACCTATCCAGACGCACTCTGGCCATGCGTCGGCTGTTAAAGCCACTGCTGGACATCATCCGGGACTCGGGCGCCTCCTACAGGTGGGGCTACCCCTTCCACCTTGTCATCCGGAAGGGAAACACCTCCTACATCCTGCGCACCCCTGCAGATTTGCTGGGGGCACTTCAACTGCTGGACCATGCTTATCTGCATCTGCCCGACTGGACCCTCCCGGTCCTTCCACTTCCCGCGTCGGGTTCGCCATCAGGTGTCGCTCCCCTCGTGCGGAGGCACGAAGATACCGCTCGCCGCTATGAAGAGGCCCTCGTTCCCCCCGCTCCAGACCCGCACTCTCCGTCCAGGCAGCCTACAGACACCCGCTGAAAGCGGGATTATGCAGCTTTTCCTACCTACTGCCCCCGATGGACCTTGAGACCCCATCACGACTTGTACAAACTGGCCTGACCTGCTGCTGATGCGGAGCTGCCACATTGTGCCTTTTTCCCTGAGCTACTCTGCCGCCCGGAAGTTGCCTTCTACCTCTTCATTGCCTCCCCGTGGACCCCTTTTCTCCCCCCCCTCCTTTCCTTCCTCCCCCCCCCCCCCTCCTCTCCTTCCCCCCTCTCCCCTCTCTTCCCTTTGCCCTGATGCGGTTACAGGGGGGGGGTATGTCATTTTTTCTAGGGAACTGTTAGTTCTGGGTTGTTAGGTTTGATATATCTGTGCATTGGTTCAGTTACCAGACATGGTTGATGCCCTGTGGGTATCTTTTCCCTGAGCTGAAGTTATTATGTTTTCACTGTGTCACCCCCCCCCCACTCCTCCCCTTCGACTTATCCTTTCCCTGACCCTGTCTCCCCCGTCCACCTAGCCCTTTCCCCGTGCTCTCCGCAGCCACGGTTCCATGGTCATTTTGATCTCTGTCTAGGACCTGTCCACCCGTCTACCGGCATTACTCGCACAATGCACGAGGGAGAAATACATTGTGAGGACTGTTCTAGGTGTATGCATAGTTATCCCCCTCCCAGTGACTTATTGTGCTAGTTATTACTGTGGTCCCCCCCGACCCCAGTCCCTTCCCGCTCCCCCCCCCCGCCTTCCCCCCTCGTCATGTTGCCCCTATCATCCACCCCGTGCCTCCCTCCCCGCCCGCCAGTCCCCCTTATGTTGCCTATTGATCCCTTGGACACCCTCTCATGCTTGGATGGCACTCCTCCGCTCCTGTGGTTGGGCTGGCTCCTTGCCAGGAGTATGTCCCGAGTCACGGCCGCCCATAGGTGCGCTTGTACTCATGGGGTTGTTCTTATCTCTCCATGGCCTCTAGGCGTAGTTTCTCTTTCTATTCTCTCCCTTCGCCTTTCTTGTCTTTCAGTATCCCTCCACACCCTACTCTCCATGTATAGTCCCCATTAGCCTTTTCTCCTCTCTACCTGGAGCTCTCTGCCCGAGCTGCTTCTCCTGGTCTGTTTTTCCGCGTTTCCCCGCGTGGTACTTTTACACTGGTTCTTGGCTGGTGACCGGAGTGTCCCTGCCACACCTAGTGTCTGGGCCTTTGATACCCATCTTCGTTTCTTTCTTGTCCTTCTTTTTCTTCTTTTACTCTTGCCCCCCCTTATACAGCCTTTTCCTTGCTGCTCTAGTCCCCAGCCGTCCCCCTCTTGTTTCTCTCCCCTCCCCTAGACCGCTCCTCACTGAACATGTCCTTGGTTTTATGTGTCTCTATTAACGCGCAGGGCTTGAACATCCCTTAAAAACGCTCCTCTTTATTGCGCCTCCTACGGGCTAAACATGCCTCGGTGGCATTCATTCAAAAGACCCATTTCCGAAAAGATCAGGTCCAAACCCTGTCAAATCGTGATTTCCCTGATGTATTTCACAGTTGCTCGCCTGATTCTAAAACGAAAGGGGTGTCCATCCTGATTGCCGCTCTGCACCGTGGGAATTTGTTGCTCAGATGTCGGACTCAGAGGGCCGGTATCTCTTTGTTAAAGGCAAAATGGCCGGTACTCTTTGTACATTTGGCACTGTATACCTCCCCAATTCTGGACAAGTGAACGCTGTTTTGCTGAGGTTGACGACTTCCTGGAGGGGGTGGTGGTTCTCGGAGGCGACTTCAACATGGCTCTTGACCCCCTTCTAGACTCCTCTTCGGGTCGCTCCTCTCTCTCTTTCTCTTCTCTCCGACGCACCAAACAAACCTTACATTCCCACCAGCTGATGGATGTCTGGAGGCTCCTTCATCCAGGTGACAGAGACTACACTTTTTTCTCCAATCCGCATAATCTCTACTCGCGCCTTGACTACATCTTTCTTACCCACTCTCACCTGGACCTTGTAACCTCCGCCTCTATTGATCCCATTTCCTTCTCTGACCATGCGATGATCTCCCTCTCCTTATCGTTCGCCCCCCCCCCCGCCCCCAACCGCGGACCTGGCGTTGGCGTCTCAATGACACCTTACTTAGGGACCCTGGGATCCTTGCCGAAGTATGCTCAGACCTAACCAACTACTTTGCAACTAATGTCACGGCGGACTCCTCTGGTAATCTGGGAATCCCATAAATGTTTTATTCGTGGAACATTCATTAAACTAGCCACTCGCCTTAAGAAGGAGCGCTCTGCCAAGATACTCTCTCTCGTCTCCAAAATTGTGACTCTGGATAAACAGCATAAGAGGATGCTGGCGCTGGCCACTGGAGCGGAGTTGGCAGCCATTCGGGGTGCGCTGCGAGACCTTACCTTTGCAAATGCCAAAGCCGCCCTGGCACGCTGCCACCGTCTCTATTTTGAATATGGTAATAAACCGGACAAGACCCTAGCACAGGCTTTGCGAGCACAAAGAGCTCGCTCCTTTGTTCCTCATATCTCCTCGTCCTCCGGTACTAAGCTTTCCCTGACCTCCCAAATTGCGGACGCCTTTCGCTCTTATTATGTAAATTTGTATGGGCTTGTCCCACCAGGAAGTCCCTCTAGCTCTGATTCCCTTCTCTCCACCATCTCGGCTTATCTGCGGGACTCGGGCCTTCCTTCCTTGCCAGAGGAGAGTACTGCCTCTCTGGAATCCCCCATCACTGCCTCGGAATGGGAGTGGGCGATTAAATCCACCCATTCGGGTAAAGCTGCTGGCCCCGACGGGTTCACCCTACCCTACTACAAAGTCTTCGGTCCCCTCCTGAAGGACCATTTCCTGTCTGCGTACAATGCGGTCTCCACTTGCTCCTCACTCCCCCCAGATTCCCTAAGGGCCTACATCTCAGTAATCCCCAAGGAGGGTAAGGATCCCTCTCACTGTCAAAACTATCATCCCATTTCTCTTCTAAATTTAGATCTAAAGTTATTTTCCAAAATACTAGCGGCCAGCCTGACGCCTTTCCTCCAGTCTATTATACATCTGGACCAAGTGGGTTTCTTGCCCACGAGGGAAGCCCGGGACAATACCACTCGGGCCATCAATATCATTCACCATGCCCGGTCTTCAGCCCTGCCGTCAATGCTTCTTTCCACCGATGCAGAGAAGGCCTTTGATCGAGTCAGCTGGCCCTTTCTCTTTGCTACACTTCGACATATTGACCTCGGCCCGCATATGTTGGCGTGGGTTGGCTCTCTGTACTCTTGTCCTTCTGCCCAGGTCTCGGTCAACGGCCTTCTCTCTACTCCGTTCTCCATATCTAACGGCACACGGCAGGGCGGCCCCCTGTCCTCTATCTTTGTTCTGACACTGGAACCTTTTCTCAGACATAGCAGGAATAATGTAAATATCTCTGGGGTGAGTGTGGGGCGAGTGGAGCATACAGTAGCGGCGTATGCAGACGATCTGCTTTTCTTTCTTACTCAACCCTCTGTGTCCCTTCCTAATCTTCTTTCTGAACTCTCTAGGTAGCAAACCCTCTCTAATTATAAGATAAACCTGCAAAAATCCAAGGTGCTCAATCTCTCTCTCCCTTCTCCTGTGGTGGCCACCCTGTCAGCCTCTTTCCCCTTTCGCTGGACACGCTCCTCCTTAACGTATCTGGGGATTCAGCTGACACTGTCTGTCGCCGACATCTTTCAGTCCAACTTTCCGCCAATGTTGAAGCGTATCGAATCGGACTTGCTGAGGTGGCACAAGGGCACCTTCTCCTGGTTTGGGCGCTGTGCTATCTTTAAAATGAATGTCCTGCCTCGCCTTTTGTACCTTTTCCAGGCCCTCCCGGTGGCGATGCCCTTGTCCTACTTTAGGCACCTTTCGACAATTCTCACTAAGTTTATCTGGGCTCGTAAGCAGCCTAGCTTGGCGATGGCAGCCCTGTACCGTCCGAAATAGAGAGAGGGACTTGGACTCCTAACCTTTATAACTACTATGCCGCTGCCCATCTTTCACGAGTGGTAGACTGGCATTGTCATGCTCCTACGAAAATATGGGTTGGCCTAGAGCTGGCACTTTCCCCTATCTCGCTGCTGGCGGCACCGTGGTTGCCAGACGCCTGCCGTCGATTTGCCCGACACCCTACCATTGCCCCGACCCTGAGGATATGCCAAAAGCATCTCTCCTCCGGCTTCCTAGCCCCGCACGCCTTCCCCTTATTTACGATCCTGGGCAATCCCTCCTTTCCGCCCGGCATGGAAGACCCAGTTTTCCGTACATGGCTTTGCGCCGGCAATTTTCGTGCTTCCTCTTTCCTCTCTGGTTCAGTTTGGCTACAATCACATGAATAGGTTCCATCCACGGCTTGGTTAAAACATAGAAAATTTATTTGAACATCACAAAAAACAAAACAAATAAATAAAAAACACGCTCAGTTTGGCTACCTCTGTCCTCGCTCAATGACCTCACGGACCCTTCACCCCTGGGGTTCTCGCAGTCGCTTCAACACCATCATTTCCTCCATTCCCTGCCAAATCCCTCCTGCTTTGCACGGTCAACCACTCAATTTGAGACCCTTTGCCTGGGCTCAGGCCCCCTCCGCCATACCCTTTCCCTCCTCTATGCCATGTTGGGTTTGCCTCCTCAACAGCCTCCGCCTCCTTTTCTCACTGCGTGGGAGGAGGACCTTAGCGTTACTTTCTCTGCAGCGCAGGTGGAACGTGTCCTTACATGTACGCATTCCTCATCTATTGCCTCCCGTCTTCAGGAGGCAGGGTACAAACTCCTCTCGCGGTGGTATTGAGTGCCAACCAGACTTCACCGGATTTTTCCCGAGGTCTCCCTGCTTTGCTGGAGGAACTGTGGTGGAGAGGGTTCCCTCCTCCACACCTTCTGGAGCTGTCCTAAACTGGAGCCTTTTTGGAGAGAAGTTTGGCGTATCTCCTCCACTTTTACCGATCACCGGCTCCCTTTCTCTCCATCATTCTTCCTCCTGCACTTGTCGGAGATCCCTCTGAAGACTTACCGTCGCTCTGTGCTCCGACATCTGGTCAACGCTGCTCGCGCTTGTATTACTGCCCTGTGGCGCCAACCTGACCCTCCGGGCATCTCCCTGTGGCTCCGCAAAGTGGAGGATGTTAAGCACTTGGAGGATCTGACGGCGCAGTTGCACGGACGCAATTCTCGTTTCTTCCGTACATGGTACCACTGGGATCAGTTTACTGAATCAACTGAATTACGGTCTCTTCTGGTTTAGTGAGGACCAGTCTTCCCCATCCCGCCCCCTTTTCCCCATACTCCCTCCTGTACTCTTTTCACTTTTCCTCCCTTTCTTCGTTTTCTCCTTTATTCCTTTTTTCTTACTTTGGTGGCTATTTGAGCGTGAGCTCACTCCCTAGTTGATTATCTCTTTGCATGCTTAGCCGCCTTACTGGGAGCTGCTGATTGCCACAGAATCTGTTATAGTCTGCTGTTGATATGCACCTGTTTATGTTTTTGTTGACACGATGACATGTCATTGCACCCTGTGGGTGCGGCGAGTTACTGTTTGTCCTGGTATAAAATTGAAAAATGAAAAAAAAAAAGTGAGAATTAAAAAAAAATAAATTATTGACCATGACTTACAAGGCCATCCACACCCTGTCCCCTCCGTACATCTCTGACCTGATATCACACTACCGTCCCTCACGCAGCCTCTGATCCTCCAGTGACCTCCGTCTCCGCTCCCCCCTTGTTCGTACCTCGCACAACCGCTTCTAAGACTTTGCCCGAGCCTCCCCCATACTCTGGAACTCGCTACCCCGACACATCCGTCTCTCATCCACCATCAAGTCCTTCAAAAGTAACCTGAAAACCCATCTCTTCAAACAAGGCTACAACCTACAATAACTCTGCATCACACTTGACCGGCTGCACTTTACCTCCTGTTTCTCTCCCCGTACCTTATAGACTGTAAGCCCCCGCGGGCAGGGTCCTCTTCCCCATGTATCAGTCTGTCATCTGCCTTCATGTAATGTGTTTTGACCTTGTAATGTTCTTGTTGGTTACCCTTGTCGTCTGTATAGCGCTCTGGAATTAAGTGCGCTTTATAAATAAATAATAATAATAACAGCCGTTGAGCTCTGGCTGGATCAGTTGGTCACGCCCCTTTTTCTAGAGACTTCCCTCTACCTTCAAGGGGGAAGGACGTGTTTCCCCTCAAGAGGAGACGCCACAACCCTGCGGTATCCCATCTATTAGCTGGTCTGAAGTATTACTGTCTAGTCCACATCATCCTGACTCTTAAATTATCATATTTATCTAAGATCTGGGCGTCTTTTCCAGTCACAGTCGCTTCATCATTGTTAACAGCAAGTATCCTATTCAGCCTGTTTACCCAGCATTATACTCCCGAGACTACTACGCCCATCATTCAGTTGTCCCTCACTCAAAGTAACGCTACTACACCACGGCCTATTGCAGCGTCATCCACTACCATAGTTATATTTAGGTTTGCTTCAATCCTGGTTGCGTCCAGAGAAAGACTTTTGCTATTGGTAACCACCGAGTTAATAAACGTACAACTACCGTTGTTTCTGAACCCTGGCATTGGTTTGATTATTGGTGCCCTGACTAAGGACAACGAAGAATCGTGTGGTGTGGTGTGGCGGGGCCCGCTTGGACAGATGCCCGTCAGTTAGTCAGCGCCCCTTGTGCCATAACCGTGACATAATACCTGGCCATTGACTAACTGGGCTAAACCTGCTATCAGTAACTACTACTCCCAACAAGCTGCCCCGGCTCACCACACTTATACTAGAAGTCCCCCAGGGGGAATAACTCTAACCCCAGGGGGAATAACTCTAACCCCAGGGGGAATAACCCTAACCCCAGGGGGGGAATAACCCTAACCCCAGGGGGAATAACCCTAACCCCAGGGGGAATAATCCTAACCCCAGGAGGAATAACCCTAACCCCAGGGGGAATAACCCTAACCCCAGGAGGAATAACCCTAACCCCAGGGGGAATAACCCTAACCCCAGGAGGAATAACCCTAACCCCAGGAGGAATAACCCTAACCCCAGGGGGAATAACCCTAACCCCAGGGGGAATAACCCTAACCCCAGGGGGAATAACCCTAACCCCAGGGGGAATAACCCTAACCCCAGGAGGAATAACCCTAACCCCAGGAGGAATAACCCTAACCCTGGGGGAATAACCCTAACCCCAGGAGGAATAACCCTAACCCCAAGAGGAATAACCCTAACCCTAGGGGGAATAACCTTAACCCCAGGGGGAATAACCCTAACCCCAGGAGGAATAACCCTAACCCTAGGGGGAATAACCCTAACCCCAGGTGGAATAACCCTAACCCTGGGGGAATAACCCTAACCCCAGGGGGGCTTCTAGTATATGTGTTTAGAAAAAAAAATTTATTAATAAAAAGCCCCCTCCCCTAATAAAAGAATCACCCCCCTTTCCCCATGTTATAAATAAAAAATATATAAATAAACATATTTGGTATTGCCGCGTGCGTAATCGCCCGAACTATTAATCACATTCCTGATCTCGCACGGTAAACGGCGTCAGCGCCAAAAAAATCCCAAAGTGCAAAACTGCACATTTTTGGTCGCATCAAATCCAGAAAAATTTTAATAAAAAACGATCAAAAAGTCACATATGCGCAATCAAGGTACCGAAAGAAAGATCACATCATGGCGCAAAAAATGACACCTGACACCGCCCCATAGACCAAAGGATAAAAGCGCTATAAGCGATTTTAAGGAACGTATATTTGTTAACAGTTGTTTGAATTTTTCACAAGCCATCAGATAATATAAAAGTTATGTTAAATATCGTTGTAATCGTATCAACAATCGTAACAAGTATAACAAGTCAGTTTTACCACAGGGCGAACGGCGTAAAAAAATAATGTTTTTTTTTTTTTTTTTTTTACAATTTCACCACATATTGAATTTTTTTGGGTTTTGCAGCGTACTTTATGAAAAAATTCCTAATTGCTGATGCCCTCAGAGGAGGATCAGGAAGCTTGTCTTTCGTCAGAGATACCGAGCGGTCAGCCATGCCTGAAAGTGCCTGTGGCTTCTAGCCCGCAGCTTGAGGATGTAGACTGTCAGATAGTCACCTGTCATGACGATGATGATGACATTGCAGATCCAACGTGGTCTTTGGCTGCCGAGGGCATCGTCAGTGGAGGATGGGGTAGTAACAGTGCGGGTCCGACCTAAAAAAGGGACAGGGCGGTTGCACAAGTCGTGGTCAGTGGTGGCAGCGGGGAAACCGGTAGTAGGTTTTCGCCGTCTTAAGAGGTCCCATTCCTGTGAAGCCTGGGCCTTTTTTGATCAAGCCTCTGATTCTCCGACTGAGGTGATAGGTTGTATTTGCCATCAACGCATCAGTAGAGGAAAAAATGAAAAGTGTTTAAGTACCACGAGCATGAACAGGCACATGCAGGGAAAGCTGGAATTGCTGTGGAATAGTCGCTAGGAGAAAAAAGCCCAGACAGGTCCTGGGCTTCCAACTACCGTGACATCTACTGCCTCCTCCACTTCCAAGCCAAAGCGCCCCTCTTCTGCAGATGCGCCCGGTGCAGCACGACCAAGCACCATCTCCACTCAAAGATCCTGTCGGCTGCTCCCCACCGCCATTAACACAGCTCACACTTTCTCCTACCACCAGTCTGGCAGCTAGCCTTCTGTGTACCAGGTGTGGGAGCATAAGAAACGTTTTCACCTCAACCATCCCAAATCCAAAAAACTTATACTTGGGGATATTTTTACTGGAACAAGTGTTAGGCACTCTGCAGCAGCGGTGGTGATGGAAGAGGTGGAAGAGGAGGAGGCAGACACGGAACCTTACTCAACGGAGGATGTGGAGGACCCAACTGTTTCATAGGACGGCAGTACAGCTCCCACGGTAGAGCGCATGAGGCTAGCCAGGCCTCTGGTGACGGTCAGCAGGAGGAAGTGGCGGAGGATGAGGAGGGGTGGACACTACCAGTACTGATTCCCCTTCACTGGTAAGAGGTTGGCACAGATTACAGGGGGAAGAGGATGAAGATCCTGTTAGTGGCCCTCAACCCCGAGGCTTGGGAGATTCCGGTAGCATCTCACACATGAGTGCTTGGATGCTACATTACTTCCGACATTATCCACTCATCAAGGCAATAAAAATGAAAAGCGATTACTGGGTGGCGACCCTCCTTTATCCACGTTACAAGACCAAAGTGAGCAGTTTCCTTCCAACCACAGAAATTGATAGTAGAATGTAGCATTTTGAGACTCATTGACCAACTCAAGACATCTTTTGGGTCTTCACATTCTAATGTCATGGCAGAACAGCGTCAGCAACTCGACAGCAGTAGAATCACAAGTAGCCGCAGCAGCAGGCAGTATGGCAGAACCGTACTGGGTGACATTTGGCAATCAATTTTTACCACCTCACCAACGCCGACAAGGCAGGGCGGCATTATGACACACAGAGGCCGCCTTAAGACCATGGTCCATGACTATCTGCGCCTTAACATCAATGTTTTTGGACTTGGTCTTGACCCATTCAACTCCTGAGTGTCCAAATTGGATGAATGGCCTGAGCTTGCTGGACACGCCATAGAAGTGTTATCTTGCCCAGCAGCCAGTGTTATCTTGGAACGCACATTCAGCACAGCTGGCGGGGTGATAACTGACAAACGTATCCGTCTATCCACTGACAATGTGGATCGTTTGACATTTATAAAAATGAATCAAGCGTGGATATCTGACCATTTTGTCACCCCGGTTGCCAATGTCACTGACTAGTAAACTGTGGCATGTCTTCTTGGAATGTGAAATACACATTTCCACTACACTACGTCTCACGTCTGTAGTGGTACAGAGGAGTTGGTGGCTAAAAAGCCCATTTTGGTCAGTTTACATTGCTTAGTAATTAAAAAAAAAATCAATCTCTTCATCTGTTAGATGTGTCAATGTTTCGTACAGAGGAGTTGGTGGTTAAATTTATCCTAAGTGGGCACAGAGCCCATATTTGACAGTCTGCATTACAGAACAATTATTTTAAAAAATAATCTCTTCATATCTCCCACCTGCACAACAATACCTGCCTCATCCTCCCACCTGCACACCACCAACACAATATTACCAGCCTGCCTTTTGATCCAGTTGCTTTGGCAAAACCTTCCCCCTCCCTTACTCTCCTGACTGATTTCAGGCCTAGCAACCCCTTGAGTTTCTACGCTGCTTTCCTATCGCTGACTGTCCTCCTATTCCTCAAAGAGATTATCAGAGAGTACCATGGCTGAGAGACTGGAGCGGGGGGCGCTAGGCTTGAACAAAGCTCTCTGGCTGATGGTCCTCCAAAGCTGACTTGCAGCCAAGACACGACAGGTGACAGGGCAGAGGAAACGTCCTGCCCTTGGCACATGTTGGTGTTGGCACTGCTTCGTGAGGACCCTTCCCATAATTGCTGGCTCTGGTATTGACTATTGACTGTTGTGGAGCTGGGACTTTGAAGGATCCATTCCCCCCTGACCACTGGGTCTTACTGGGAGCTGCAACCTTCCTCCAAGCCTGTTAGGATGGCGGCTACCACAACCCTGTGTTCCAACACTTCCACCCCCTTGACTGCTACCTCTCCTGCTGCCGCTGGCCAGGCTTCTCTAGACGCTGTCCCTGTTGCAATCTGCAGAGGGAATTGTTGCTCCTATTCTTGTTTTTTGTTTTTCTTGCCTATCCTGAGGGCATGGAACTCTGGCTCTGGTTCGCCCTGGTCATCCTCCCTGCAGTCCAGTTTCCGCCTTTACGGGGACTCATATACCCGATGCCCTCTGTGCCTTTATAGCCCTAATGCTCCTGGACAATTAGATGGCTTCTCCAGCCGGATGTGCCATGTCCTCCCGGCCGCTCCGCGGTCCTTGGTGCTGGTATAGAGGAATTTCCCACACACCTTCAGTCCGGATGAGCAGTGTCTCTGCTTCCAGTATACATGCGGCCCGGTATGTGGGTGGAGTAAGCCGCACGTCACCAAAGGAATCCCCTTTCTTCTACAGCTCGCCACCTCATTGGTGAATGTTGCCTGTCTATATAATGCATGCACAATGAGGTGAGCTCACTGCGCAGGTGCCAGCGTTTTCACAGGGTTTGCTGCATTTGGAGGCTGTCTCTGCTTGGGACAGGTGGCAGCACTTAGCCGGGCAGCTCCTCTGGTGATTGGTAAAGGTAGACTCCTCTGCTTTTCACTGTTGGTTGCTCTCCTCCTTGATTCTCATGGCTTTTCCTCTTGCTGTCTCGGATGTCTGCTACTAAGGGTTCTGGGAAGAGAAAGGAGAGGCACTGGCTTCAATCTGCTCTCCAACTACTTGCAATAGTTTTCAGCAGGAAGCTAAAGAGTTTTTTGGTTGGTTCAAAGGCCACGTGGCAAATAGATTCAGTGCAGTTTCCTCTCATGCTCATAAGAAACCTCGGAAAGAGTCTATTCTGCTGGGATCATCATCTGATGCTGAATCTGAACTATGTGAAGGTGACAAAGTCTCTGGGTCTGAAGCCTCGGACACTTGGTCTCCTGAAGAGTTATTTAATAAAGAAAAATCTTCTCTAATTCTCTCTTCATCTTATCTGCCTAGAAAGGAAGCCTTATTTTACCTTCCTAAGGGCCCTATTCCACAGTAACGATAATCGGCCGGATCGGCTCCATTTGGCCCGATTCGGCTGATTATCGTTCGGTGAAATAGAGAGAGAACGATCAGCCGATGATCGTGTCATCGGCTGATCGTTCATTTAGGGCCAGACCTAAACTCATCGTTCCCCCACCACGCATCGCTAGGGTTGAATAGCGTTGCACGGTGGGCGACCGACGATTACTAGCAGCAGCATCATCATACATTACCTGTCAGGTCTTCTCCGCTCTGTCTTCATCCCCGGGTCCCACGCTCTCTATCTTCTGAATGGCCGGTCAGCTGACAGAGCGCTTAGCCAATCACAGGCCGGGACCGCCACGGCCTGTGATTGGCTGAGTGTGGCCTGTCAGCTGACCGGCCATTCTGAAGATAGAGAGCGTGGGACCCGGGGATGAAGACAGCGCGGAGAAGACCTGACAAGTAATGTATGCTGCTGCAAGGGCTGCAAGGACATCGGTAACGATGTCCCTGCAGCCCTCGCTCAACGATCATCGGGCCATGAAATAGGCCCAGTAAACGAGCGGTGATCTAGCAGAGCGCGCTCGTTTACATCGTCGCCCCGTGGAATAGGACCCTAAGAGCCATATAGAGCTTTGCCTGTACTGCCATTACTTGAATTTATGCAAATGGCCTGGTCTAAACTTGATAAAAAGCTCGACCCAGGGTCTCACTTCAGGGCCATGTATAAAATAGAGCCCAAAGCTTGTGAATGGACTTGGTGGTCGCACGCACTTCCCACCTGAAGAATCCTCTTTGCTTAAAGACGCAATGGATAAGAAGGCAGATGCAGCCACCAGGAGAGCCTATGCATTGGCAGCTTTGAATTGTAAGACTTCCTTAGCCACAGTTCCTGTAGCCAGGGCACTCCGCATCTGGCTTAGTCAACTGGCCAAAGACTTAGCCCAATGGGTTGAAAGGGAGGACATTCTGCAGTCTATTCCTGATCTCAAAAGAGCATCAGAGTTTCTTGCTGATTTCTTCAACTCAAAAATCTCGTCTACCTCTAATACTGCCCATAGACTGTTTCAGGCTGAGAGTCTTTTTGGGAGAAAATTCTGCTGTCCATCAGCGAGTCCACCAGCACCTGCATTTCCTCCACCCCTTTCGGAGGCAGCAGCAGCAGAAATCCCCAAGATTCTGTAGGGAACGCCAGCGGGGAAGATAGCGCAGATACGGTGCAAATAACAACAACCGGCAGCCCAGAAAAAGAAGCAATTCCAAGATAAAGATAAAAACTTATGACGCCAGACTAGATGTGCCTGTGGGGAAAGATTTCTTTATTTGGGTAAAATCAGTTGTCTTGAAAGGATATGCCATAGAATTGTCAAGTTGACCTCTAAGTATTTTCTTTATAAACCCAGGGAAACTGCATCTCCTAGAACTGGTCCAGGAATTAAAAGAAGTCCCAGTGCACCAGAGACACTCAGGAGTGTATTCAAGGAACGTTACGGTGCGAAAGAAGGAAGGGACTTGGAGGATGGTCTTCAACCTTTCTTTCCTGAACAAGTGCATTCTACTCAAACATTTCAAAATTGAGACCATCAGGTCTGTAATGACATTCCTCCAATGAAAATGATTGTGCTCCGTCTCTTGACCTCAAGAACGCACACCTGCATATACCCATCATCGCAGGTTGCTGCACGTTCCTGAGATTGTCCATCTGACAGAAAAAGTCTGTTCGTCACCTAGAATTCACCTGCCTTCTCTTCAGAATATCATCTGCTTGGAGAATTTTCTGAAAAGTTGTCGTAGTGTTGGCAGCCCATCTAAAACTTCAAGGAGTCTTTGATGAACCAGTCTTCTAAGTACGGGACTACAAAGTCCAGTAAGACGCACTTTTTTATCAGCACATTCAACCGACCATTTCTGTTCTCCAGAACCATTGGTTCATTATAAATCTCCAGAAATCCCATCTTCAGCCCGCAAAGATTTTCTGATTTCTGGGGTTTTGTCTGGATACCTCCATGATGAAGATTTTTCTAACTAAAAACAGGGAAGAGACGTTGTTCCGAGGAGTCAAGGATCACCTTTCTGCCAGCCACCTGTCAGTCAGGATGAGTGAGTTCTGGGGTTGATGACCTCATCCCTGGAGGCAGTACGTTGGTCCAGGACACACATCAGAAGTCTCCAGGAAGAACTGCTCACTCAGTGGGATCGGAAGCGAGCTTCTCTAGACTCTCCCATGTCGCTTTCCAGAGTAACCAGACAAGACCTCACATGGTGGTTGCAGACAGACAAGGTGTCTTGCAGGAAAAGTCTGTCCAGTGCTCCCCAAGTAGTACTTACCACAGATGCCTCAAAACAGGTTTGGGAAGCACATCCCGGAGAGTTGTTGGCCAAGTTGGTCACCAGAGGAGTCTTGTTGTTCCTCCAATCTGAGGGATCTCCTCAGTTTCTCGTACTCAGTCCTCAATCAGAAGGTCTTGTTTAAGGAGTGTTGAGCCTTGATGACATGGGCGGAAAATCATATCTCCAAGATCTTAGCAGTCCACATCAGAGGAATCTACAGTACAACAGCAGCCATGAAGTGGATCCAGCGGAATGGAGCCTAAACCCGAAACCCGAAAATTCTTACAAGAAGGGTATGAGAAGAATCTAGAATACAATACACTTAAAAGTGCATTTCTCTGTCTTTAACTCTTTATTTAAAGGTCCTTTTTCCAATCAGCCGCTTATCAAACATTTCTTCAAAGCAGTTAAAAACCTTCGGCAAGCAGTTAAACATCCAGTGGCCTCATGGGACTTATCATTAGTCCAGAACACATTAGCTTCCAGCCCCTTTGAGCCATAGGAGGATATCTTCTTCATCATTCATCTGCATCATTCTTGGAAGACTCTAGCTGTGGAGATTTCTACCAAAAACAAACGTGGGGGAACCACAAGCTCTTTAGTGTAAACCACTTAATCCGTTTTAGATTTCATATGGGACAAGGGTTCCTTCTCTGACTAATATCAATCAGGACATTTTTCTACCTACTCTGGGAGAGAACCCTCAGAATGAAGAAGAAGAGAAACTGCACAATGTTGATGTTAAAAGAACAGTTCTCATGCATCTGGACAGGACTTAGGACTTTAGGAACTCAGATTCTTTATTTATCCAATTTCAAGGCCCAAACTGGTGCAAAGCTGCCTCAAAGGCTTTGCTTTCACGATGGATTACCGATACTATCAGTTCCTCTTAAGCCCCTATTCCATGTGTCATTTAGAGGAGCAAACGAGCGCTCTCATCGCTCGTTTGCTCCTCGTTCCCCGCTCGCTGCTGCCGCCGCTATTCAACCCGGCAGCAGCGAGCGGGTGAGTGCGGGAGGGGTGGCGGAGAGCTGCAGGGGGGGCTGCCCGGGTGATCGCTGATCGTCCGGGCAGCCCATAGGATACAGCAGCGTCTGCTGCCGATGCTCCTACTCAACGGAGCGACGGCAGCAGATCGCTGCTTTTTCAGTCGCTTGTTTTTCAACATGTTGAAAAACAAGCGACTGCAACGATCAGCCGATATGAACGATGTCGGCTGATCGTTGCACTGTATTCCACGGGACGATTATTGTCCGTAGCGGCCGATATCGGCCGAATACGGACGATAATCGTTCCGTGGAATAGGGCCTTTACTCTTTTCAAGACATTCAGACTCAGGCAGGGATAAGGGGCCATTCCATGAGGTCTACAGCAACTTCATGGGCAGAGTTGTCGCAGGTAGCTCTGGATTACATATGTCGGAAGGCATCATGGGCTACGCCAAATACATTCATTAAGTCGGACGTTATCACCAATAAAGAGGCATCACGAATGATTAAAGCTGCTGCTATGGTCCCACTGCAGAGTCTGTAGGCAGCACAACGTTAAAATGTATAATTGCTGCAGAACTTCCGTGGCTGGTGACTGTGTCAGGGCTGCTTTATGGAGCCGTCTAATCAGTGAGAATTATGCTGATTCATTCTGGTTTCTTCTGCCTAGTAGCTGAAACATTTCTTCAGGCGGCCACCCTGTCACCTCTTCTCCTGTTCTTTGCTCTCCGATCTATAATCATGAATCCAAGTCCTGAATCCTATGTGCATGAGCCACAAAATGGTTGGAAACTGAATCCACTGGGTGCCCCTTAGTATCCTGCCCCACCATGGTGTGGTATGTCTTATTGGCCGACCATTTCTGTGTCTTATGGAGTTTACGACACCTGTACATTGATGCGTGAGCAGCTAGGTTGGCGGTAGATGCCCCATTCTGTCACAAGCTTATATTGCATAAGGATTTCATGCTGTTATTATCTCATTGTGGCCATTTAGTTGTGTTAGTTATTGGCCCATATCCTTGCATACAATAATGTGATACCTACTGTGGGCTTGCATAAGGCTTGGATAATAGTGGCCATATCCAAGATGGCGCCTGCTAGAAGTTACTGTGCATGGCCTAGTGATCTGGAGTGCCATAGGTGATTACAGGTGCTCGGCGCAGGCGGGGTCCATTGATATCAGAGTTGTGTGTGGATAATTATGTCACAAATGTATTTCTTGGCCGTAATATTTGCCATAAGTTTATGATTGGAGCCCTTGTAAACCCCGAGATTTATGGGGGATGATGTTCTGCACTTATGTAATCTGGATATAATGGGACTGATTTACTAACCATTTTCCCTGTCGGTTTAATGTTCTGACACATTCGGGCTTTAGTTTTGTCCTGTGGAAAACCTTCCAGGTTACATAGGGCAACAGACACATGAATGAATTTGGTGCAAAAAAAACCCCAACAGAACCGGCAGCATAGCGGCTTATAGCGGAGGCAGTGTGAGCAAATGAGGCCCGGTGTATGACGGGGTGATGTTCGAGGCCCGGTGTATGACGGGGTGAGGTTCGAGGCCCGGTGTATGACGGGGTGAGGTTCGAGGCCCGGTGTATGACGGGGTGAGGTTCGAGGCCGGTGTATGACGGGGTGAGGTTCGAGGCCCGGTGTATGACGGGGTGATGTTCGAGGCCCGGTGTATGACGGGGTGAGGTTCGAGGCCCGGTGTATGACGGGGTGAGGTTCGAGGCCCGGTGTATGACGGGGTGAGGATCGAGGCCCGGTGTATGACGGGGTGATGTTCGAGGCCCGGTGTATGACGGGGTGAGGATCGAGGCCCGGTGTATGACGGGGTGATGTTCGAGGCCCGGTGTATGACGGGGTGATGTTCGAGGCCCGGTGTATGACGGGGTGATGTTCAAGGCCCGGTGTATGACGGGGTGAGGTTCGAGGCCCGGTGTATGACGGGGTGAGGTTCGAGGCCTGGTGTATGACGGGGTGAGGTTCGAGGCCCGGTGTATGACGGGGTGATGTTCGAGGCCCGGTGTATGACGGGGTGATGTTCGAGGCCTGGTGTATGACGGGGTGAGGTTCGAGGCCTGGTGTATGACGGGGTGAGGTTCGAGGCCCGGTGTATGACGGGGTGATGTTCGAGGCCCGGTGTATGACGGGGTGAGGTTCGAGGCCTGGTGTATGACGGGGTGAGGATCGAGGCCCGGTGTATGACGGGGTGATGTTCGAGGCCCGGTGTATGACGGGGTGATGTTCGAGGCCCGGTGTATGACGGGGTGATGTTCGAGGCCCGGTGTATGACGGGGTGAGGTTCGAGGCCCAGTGTATGACGGGGTGAGGTTCGAGGCCTGGTGTATGACGGGGTGAGGTTCGAGGCCCGGTGTATGACGGGGTGATGTTCGAGGCCCGGTGTATGACGGGGTGAGGTTCGAGGCCTGGTGTATGACGGGGTGAGGTTCGAGGCCCGGTGTATGACGGGGTGATGTTCGAAATTCAGAGAGAAGGGGATACAATGTGTATATAGAAGGTTCTGCTTGAGAAGACTCTTATAGCAAAAACATTGCTGTCTCCTGTCTTCATTCCTTCCTGTTATCCCAACTGCCTCATCTGGCTGTTATCCTGCCGTCTCCTCTGCCTATCTAGATTAGACAGAAGCATATACGTCTCTCTTATGGATACACCACATTACAGTTCGCAGAGCCCCAGAATACGGTCACCATTCATTTTCAAGATACAAAATACTTGACGTTGTGCAACTCCAACTGGTGACACCAAGAACCACATCAAATCCGTATAAAAAACCGCCAAGTAAAGTGATGGAGGCGAGGACATCATATCACATAGACAGTGTCGAACTGGCCCACCAGAGGATCCTCCGGTGGGCCCCGAGCTTTAAAACATGCACTAACACTGACTTACATGTTGTTTTCTCACTGGTTCTTCATTGGTGGGCCCCCAGGATCATTTCCTCTGGTGGGCCCCAGATACCCCAGTCCGACACTGCACATAGAGCTCCTCTCAGGTATCTCCTGTAGGTGGAGGTGAGGACATCACATCACATGGGGCTCCTCTGTCAGGTATCTCCTGTAGGTGGAGGTGAGGACATCACACATGGTTCCTCTGTCAGGTGTCTCCTGTAGGTGGAGGTGAGGACATCATATCACATAGAGCTCCTCTCAGGTATCTCCTGTAGGTGGAGGTGAGGACATCACATCACATGGAGCTCCTCTGTCAGGTGTCTCCTGTAGGTGGAGGTGAGGACATCACATCACATGGGGCTCCTCTGTCAGGTATCTCCTGTAGGTGGAGGTGAGGACATCACATGACATGGGGCTCCTCTGTCAGGTATCTCCTGTAGGTGGAGGTGAGGACATCACATATGGCTCCTATGTCTCCTGTAGGTGGAGGTGAGGACATCACACATGGTTCCTCTGTCAGGTGTCTCCTGTAGGTGGAGGTGAGGACATCACATCACATGGAGCTCCTCTGTCAGGTGTCTCCTGTAGGTGGAGGTGAGGACATCACATCACATGGAGCTCCTCTGTCAGGTGTCTCCTGTAGGTGGAGGTGAGGACATCATATCACATGGGGCTTCTCTGTCAGGTGTCTCCTGTAGGTGGAGGTGAGGACATCACATCACATGGGGCTTCTCTGTCAGGTGTCTCCTGTAGGTGGAGGTGAGGACATCACATCACATGGGGCTTCTCTGTCAGGTGTCTCCTGTAGGTGGAGGTGAGGACATCACACATGGTTCCTATGTCTCCTGTAGGTAGAGGTGAGGACATCATATCACATGGGGTTTCTCTGTCAGGTGTCTCCTGTAGGTGGAGGTGAGGACATCACACATGGTTCCTCTGTCAGGTGTCTCCTGTAGGTGGAGGTGAGGACATCACACATGGTTCCTCTGTCAGGTGTCTCCTGTAGGTGGAGGTGAGGACATCATATCACATAGAGCTCCTCTCAGGTATCTCCTGTAGGTGGAGGTGAGGACATCACATGGGGTTCCTCTGTCAGGTATCTCCTGTAGGTGGAGGTGAGGACATCACATCACATGGGGCTCCTCTGTCAGGTATCTCCTGTAGGTGGAGGTGAGGACATCACATGACATGGGGCTCCTCTGTCAGGTATCTCCTGTAGGTGGAGGTGAGGACATCACATATGGCTCCTATGTCTCCTGTAGGTGGAGGTGAGGACATCACATATGGCTCCTATGTCTCCTGTAGGTGGAGGTGAGGACATCACACATGGAGCTCCTCTGTCAGGTGTCTCCTGTAGGTGGAGGTGAGGACATCACATCACATGGAGCTCCTCTGTCAGGTGTCTCCTGTAGGTGGAGGTGAGGACATCACATCACATGGGGCTTCTCTGTCAGGTGTCTCCTGTAGGTGGAGGTGAGGACATCACACATGGTTCCTATGTCTCCTGTAGGTAGAGGTGAGGACATCATATCACATGGGGTTTCTCTGTCAGGTGTCTCCTGTAGGTGGAGGTGAGGACATCACACATGGTTCCTCTGTCAGGTGTCTCCTGTAGGTGGAGGTGAGGACATCACACATGGCTCCTCTGTCAGATGTCTCCTGTAGGTGGAGGTGAGGACATCACATCACACATGGTTCCTCTGTCAGGTGTCTCCTGTAGGTGGAGGTGAGGACATCACATGGGGTTCCTCTGTCAGGTGTCTCCTGTAGGTGGAGGTGAGGACATCACATATGGTTCCTCTGTCAGGTGTCTCCTGTAGGTGGAGGTGAGGACATCACATGGGGTTCCTCTGTCAGGTGTCTCCTGTAGGTGGAGGTGAGGACATCACATCACACATGGCTCCTCTGTCAGGTGTCTCCTGTAGGTGGAGGTGAGGACATCACACATGGTTCCTCTGTCAGGTGTCTCCTGTAGGTGGAGGTGAGGACATCACATCACATGGAGCTCCTCTGTCAGGTGTCTCCTGTAGGTGGAGGTGAGGATATCACATCACATAGGGGTTCCTCTGTCAGGTGTCTCCTGTAGGTGGAGGTGAGGACATCACATATGGTTCCTATGGCTCCTCTGTCAGGTGTCTCCTGTAGGTGGAGGTGAGGACATCACATATGGTTCCTCTGTCAGGTGTCTCCTGTAGGTGGAGGTGAGGACATCACACATGGTTCCTATGGCTCCTCTGTCAGGTGTCTCCTGTAGGTGGAGGTGAGGACATCACATATGGTTCCTCTGTCAGGTGTCTCCTGTAGGTGGAGGTGAGGACATCACATCACACATGGTTCCTCTGTCAGGTGTCTCCTGTAGGTGGAGGTGAGGACATCATATCACATATGGTTCCTCTGTCAGGTGTCTCCTGTAGGTGGAGGTGAGGACATCACATGGGGTTCCTCTGTCAGGTGTCTCCTGTAGGTGGAGGTGAGGACATCACACATGGCTCCTCTGTCAGGTGTCTCCTGTAGGTGGAGGTGAGGACATCACATCACATGGAGCTCCTCTGTCAGGTGTCTCCTGTAGGTGGAGGTGAGGACATCACACATGGTTCCTCTGTCAGATGTCTCCTGTAGGTGGAGGTGAGGACATCACATCACATGGAGCTCCTCTGTCAGGTGTCTCCTGTAGGTGGAGGTGAGGACATCACACATGGAGCTCCTCTGTCAGGTGTCTCCTGTAGGTGGAGGTGAGGACATCACATCACACATGGTTCCTCTGTCAGGTATCTCCTGTAGGTGGAGGTGAGGACATCACATCACACATGGTTCCTCTGTCAGGTGTCTCCTGTAGGTGGAGGTGAGGACATCACACATGGTTCCTCTGTCAGGTGTCTCCTGAGTGGCGGTGCCCGGTGCCCGGCTCTTCCTCTTGGTGTCGGATCGGTCGCAGCCTAAATTAGAGATGATGTTGGATTTATATTTAGATCACAGAGACAGGAGGACTGAGAGACAGACGGGGTAGAGATAAACAGGAACAGAAGAGACAGGCAGAGAGGAGAAAGACAGAGAAGAGACAGGCAGAGAAGAGACAGGCAGAGAAGAGACAGTCAGAGAGGGGGCAGCCTGTCTTCCCATGGAGACATGTCTGCGGTGATTGTGACTCGGAAGGCGGGTGGCTCGGCCTTACACTTCTGGCTGTCTCTTCTGTCCGGTCACACAGAGGCTGTGGAGACTGTGCTGGAGGTCTCGGAGGACGTCATTCACCCCAACTCTGTGTTTGACACCAGCGATGTGGATGAATGGAGGAACTATCGCTACAACCCCACGGCCCTGAGTACGTCCCAGAGAGATGTGACCCCTATAGAGATGAGACCCCCAGAGAGATGAGACCCCCAGAGATAAGACCCCCAGAGAGATGAGACCCCCAGAGAGATAAGACCCCCAGAGATGAGACCCCCAGAGATAAGACCCCCAGAGATGAGACCCCCAGAGAGATGAGACCCCCAGAGAGATGAGACCCCCAGAGATAAGACCCCCAGAGATGAGACCCCCAGAGAGATGAGACCCCCAGAGATGAGACCCCCAGAGAGATGAGACCCCCATAGAGATGAGACCCCCATAGAGCAGTGACCCCTATAGAGATGAGACCCCCAGAGAGATGAGACCCCCATAGAGATGACGCCCCCATAGAGCAGTGACCCCTGTACTGAGCAGAGACGCCTTCTTCTCTTTGCAGGGATCTGGTCTCTGACATACGAGGAAGAGTTCACCTGCCCACTGTATGTGACGGCCAGCCGCGGCTACACCGCCTGCCTGCAGCTGCTCCTCAGGAAGGGGGCCGACGTGGACTTTGCTCCTGGTGGAGAGAGCGCTTTGCATGGAGCCTGCCAGAACGGCCACGACCAGTGTGTGAGAGTCCTGCTGCGACACGGTGCAAACCCCAACATGGCGTCCCAAGATGGCTTCTACCCACTGCACCACTGCAAGACGCCACAGTCCTACCTGTAAGTCCTCCCCAGGTCTCATCAATCATAGGGACCGGCAGTCCTATGTAAAGGGGCCAATTATCAGCAGGGTGGGCTGCCTGTGCAAACAGGGGACAGCACAGATATGTATATAGGCAGTGGCGTAACTAGAAATTGCTGGGCCCCATAGCAAACTTTTGATTCCCCCCCCCCCAATCGACCACTATGCCATCAGCCCACTCAGCTCTACACAGGCTCTGTACACCATATAAATTATAGTGCAGTTATATTAAGTGACTCACAGGGGGACGTCTTCTCTGATCGGAGTTCTTTCCTTTTCATCTTCTCCATCCGTCCTGGGCCGTTATGAAAACTTCTCCGAGCCACGAATCCACAGAATCTGCCAGACAGATATATTAGGCTCCTCGCTCTGTCACCATCCTCATCTCTATACACACTGCACATCTGTATTGGCCCCTTTACACCCTTGTTTAGTGGGTAACCCTGACACTATGTGATCCCCTTATAGTATATGCCCCTCTGTGTATTCCCCCTTACTGATGCCACCTGTGTTGGCCCCTATTAAATTACCCCCGTGTGTTGTCCATCCCCCTTGGTCCATGGCCCCCCTGTATATCCCCCATAGATGGCCCCCCTGTATATCCCCCATAGATGCCCCCTGTATATCCCCCATAGATGGCCCCCCTGTATATCCCCCATAGATGGCCCCCCTGTATATCCCCTATAGATGGCCCCTGTATATCCCCCATAGATGCCCCCTGTATATCCCCCATAGATGCCCCCCTGTATATCCCCCATAGGTGGCCCCCTGTATATCCCCCATAGATGCCCCCTGTATATCCCCCAGAGATGCCCCCCTGTATATCCCCCATAGATGCCCCCCCTGTATATCCCCCATAGATGGCCCCTGTATATCCCCCACAGATGCCCCCCTGTATATCCCCCATAGATGCCCCCCTGTATATCCCCCATAGATGCCTCCTGTATATCTCCCATAGACGGCCCCTGTATATCCCCCATAGATGCCCCCTGTATATCCCCCATAGATGGCCCCTGTATATCCCCCATAGATGCCCCCTGTATATCCCCCATAGATGCCCCCTGTATATCCCCCATAGATGGCCCCTGTATATCCCCCATAGATGGCCCCCTGTATATCCCCCATAGATGGCCCCCTTTATATCCCCCATAGATGGCCCCTCTGTATATCCCCCATAGATGGCCCCTGTATATCCCCCATAGATGGCCCCTGTATATCCCCCATAGATGCCCCCTGTATATCCCCCATAGATGCCCCCTGTATATCCCCCATAGATGCCCCCTGTTTATCCCCCATAGATGGCCCCCTGTATATCCCCATAGATGGCCCCTGTATATCCCCCATAGATGCCCCCTGTATATCCCCCATAGATGCCCCCTGTATATCCCCCATAGATGCCCCCTGTATATCCCCCATAGATGCCCCCTGTATATCCCCCATAGATGCCCCCTGTATATCCCCCATAGATGGCCCCCTGTATATCCCCCAGAGATGCCCCCTGTATATCCCCATAGATGCCCCCTGTATATCCCCCATAGATGCCCCCTGTATTATCCCCATAGATGACCCCCAGAATATTCCCCATAGATGCCCCCTGTATATCCCCCATAGATGTTCCCCCTGTATATCCTCCATAGATTCCCCCTGTATATCCTCCATAGATGGCCCCCTGTATATCCCCCATAGATGGCCCCTGTATATCCCCCATAGATGCCCCCTGTATATCCCGCATAGATGCCTCCTGTATATCCCCCATAGATTCCCCCTGTATATCCCCCATAGATGGCCCCTGTATATCCCCCATAGATGGCCCCTGTATATCCCCCATAGATGCCTCCTGTATATCCCCCATAGATTCCCCCTGTATATCCCCCATAGATGGCCCCTGTATATCCCCCATAGATGCCCCCTGTATATCCCCCATAGATGGCCCCTGTATATCCCCCATAGATGCCCCCTGTATATCCCCAATAGATGCCCCCTGTATATCCCCCATAGATGGCCCCTGTATATCCCCCATAGATGGCCCCTGTATATCCCCCATAGATGCCCCCTGTATATCCCCCATAGATGCCCCCTGTATATCCCCCATAGATGTCCCCCCTGTATATCCTCCATAGATTCCCCCTGTATATCCTCCATAGATGGCCCCCTGTATATCCCCCATAGATGGCCCCCTGTATATCCCCCATAGATGCCTCCTGTATATCCCCCATAGATTCCCCCTGTATATCCCCCATAGATGCCCCCTGTATATCCCCCATAGATGCCCCCTGTATATCCCCCATAGATGGCCCCTGTATATCCCCCATAGATGGCCCTGTATATCCCCCATAGATGGCCCCTGTATATCCCCCATAGATGCCCCCCTGTATATCCCCCATAGATGGCCCCCCTGTATATCCCCCATAGATGACCCCCAGAATATTCCCCTTTGCAAAGTAGATAAAAAAAAATCTAACCACAACTCACCTAACTCCCCCGTCGTCTGTCTTCTCCCGGGCGCAGGTGACGGGATCAGCGTGGCTCAGCGCCCGTCAGGGCAAGTACTTCTGGGGCAGGGAGCATCTCCAACTATCTTTCCCATTCTACCTGCAGGAGCAATAGTGAGAGATAAGACCATGTTCACACTTGTGTTGCTTGGTGGCTGCTTTCTCCGCTGGCAGTGCATGCTGGCTTTTGGGGGGCCCTTGGGGATTGGTCCTGTGACATTGGGGTTGCAGGGCCGTTCTCTGGCCTCCCTTCCCTGTTTGTTCTCACCTTGTGGGGTTATCGGTCGCTGACTGACACAGTGGTGAGTTAGTGTAGGGAATCATGTGAGCCAGGAGACCGGCACGTGGTACATGAGGCAATATGGTCTGGTCAAATGATATACCGACATCCTGGCGTTGGTTTGTAGGCATTAGTGTCAGGTGTGAGGGGCAGCCGCTCCCTACTCTCCATGTCCGTATTATATCCTATATGTATATCCTCTATGTATATCCTCTATGTATATCCTCTATGTACAGTATATTCTATATGTATATCCTCTATGTACAGTATATCCTATATGTATATCCTCTATGTACAGTATATCCTATATGTATATCCTCTATGTACAGTATATCCTCTATGTACAGTATATCCTATATGTACAGTATATCCTATATGTTATATCCTATATGTACAGTATATCCTCTATGTACAGTATATCCTCTATGTATATCCTCTATGTACAGTATATCCTATATGTATACCCTCTATGTACAGTATATCCTCTATGTACAGTATATCCTATATGTATACCCTCTATGTACAGTATATCCTATATGTATATCCCCTATGTACAGTATATCCTCTATGTACAGTATATCCTATATGTATATCCTCTATGTACAGTATATCCTATATGTATAACCCCTATGTACAGTATATCCTATATGTATATCCTTTATGTACAGTATATCCTATATGTATACCCTCTATATACAGTATATCCTCTATGTACAGTATATCCTATATGTATCCTCTATGTACAGTATATCCTCTATGTACAGTATATCCTATATGTATACCCTCTATGTACAGTATATCCTATATGTATATCCTCTATGTACAGTATATCCTATATGTATATCCTCTATGTACAGTATATCCTCTATGTATATCCTCTATGTACAGTATATCCTATATGTATATCCTCTATGTACAGTATATCCTATATGTGTATCCTCTATGTACAGTATATCCTATGTATCATCTATGTACAGTATATCCTCTATGTATATCCTCTATGTACAGTATATCCTCTATGTACAGTATATCCTCTATGTACAGTATATCCTATATGTATACCCTCTATGTACAGTATATTCTATATGTATATCCTCTATGTACAGTATATCCTCTATGTATACCCTTTATGTACAGTATATCCTATATGTATATCCTCTATGTACAGTATATCCTCTATGTATATCCTCTATGTACAGTATACCCTATATGTATATCCTCTATGTACAGTATATCCTATATGTATATCCTCTATGTACAGTATATCCTATATGTATACCCTCTATGTACAGTATATCCTATATGTATACCCTCTATGTACAGTATATCCTCTATATATCCTCTATGTACAGTATATCCTCTATATACCCTCTATGTACAGTATATCCTCTATGTATACCCTCTATGTACAGTATATCCTCTATATATCCTCTATGTACAGTATATCCTCTATATACCCTCTATGTACAGTATATCCTCTATGTATATCCTCTATGTACAGTATATCCTCTATATACCCTCTATGTACAGTATATCCTCTATGTATATCCTCTATGTACAGTATATCCTCTATGTACAGTATATCCTATATGTATATCCTCTATGCACAGTATATCCTATATGTATATCCTATATGTACAGTATATCCTATATGTATATCCTCTATGTACAGTATACCCTCTATGTACAGTATATCCTCTATGTACAGTATATCCTATATGTATACCCTCTATGTACAGTATACCCTATATGTATATCCTCTATGTACAGTATATCCTATATGTATATCCTCTATGTACAGTATACCCTATATGTATATCCTCTATGCACAGTATATCCTATATGTATATCCTCTATGTACAGTATATCCTATATGTATATCCTCTATGTACAGTATATCCTATATGTATATCCTATATGTACAGTATATCCTCTATGTACAGTATATCCTATATGTACAGTATATCCTCTATGTACAGTATATCCTATATGTATATCCCCTATGTACAGTATATCCTATATGTATATCCTATATGTACAGTATATCCTATATGTATATCCTCTATGTATAGTATATCCTCTATGTATATCCTCTATGTACAGTATATCCTATATGTATATCCTCTATGTACAGTATATCCTCTATGTATATCCTCTATGTACAGTATATCCTATATGTATATCCTCTATGTACAGTATATCCTCTATGTACAGTATATCCTCTATGTACAGTATATCCTATATGTATATCCTCTATGTACAGTATATCCTCTATGTACAGTATATCCTCTATGTATATCTGTATATGTATACCCTATATGTATATCTGTATATGTATACCTTATATGTATATCCTATATGTATATCTGTATATGTATACCCTATATGTATATCTGTATATGTATATCTGTATATGTATACCCTATATGTATATCTGTATATGTATATCTGTATATGTATATCTGTATATGTATATCTGTATATGTATACCCTATATGTATATCTGTATATGTATATCTGTATATGTATATCTGTATATGTATATCTGTATATGTATACCCTATATGTATATCTGTATATGTATACCCTATATGTATATCTGTATATGTATATCTGTATATGTATATCTGTATATGTATACTGGCTCTGGGCTTCTTCCATCCTTCTTTTCTTCTCTCCGCCAGTTGTGCCAGGCAGCTCCTGCAGTATGGGGCGGTGGTTAACATGGCGTCGGAGGAGGAGGAGCTAACCCCGTTACATATGGCGGCGCGGCACGGTTTACTGGGCCATGTGGATCTTTACCTGCGTCATGGAGCTACGGTGGATAAGAGGAACGTCCACGGGGAGACACCGCTGAGCAACGCCTGCAGTCACCCACAGAGTCCCGACCAGCTGCACAGTTACTATTCTGTGTGTGAGCGTCTGATTCTCAGTGGTGCCGACATCCACACGCGGGACGATGACCAGCAGAGCCCCCTCCATCTGGCCTGTAAGAGCGCCAACCCCCAGACGGTGCGGCTGCTGCTGGAGCGGGGAGCAGAGGTCAACGCCATGAGCTACAGCGGGAACACCGCCATGCAGAACATCCTCCAGGTGGCTGCATACAAACTGCAAAACCAGCCCGAGCTGATCGTACAGGCGCTGCTCAACCATGGAGCCATCAGGGTGTGGCCAGGAGCCCTCAGCAAGGTACCGCCCCCGAGGAGCTGCTCACACCCCCACACACAGGGGAGAACAGGAAGGGGCTGAGCCATCAGGGAGGACAGGAAGGGGCTGAGCCATCAGGGAGGACAGGAAGGGGCTGAGCCATCAGGGAGGACAGGAAGGGGCTGGAGGCTGAGCCATCAGGGAGAACAGGAAGGGGCTGGAGGCTGAGCCATCAGGGAGGACAGGAAGGGGCTGAGCCATCAGGGAGGACAGGAAGGGGCTGAGCCATCAGGGAGAACAGGAAGGGGCTGGAGGCTGAGCCATAAGGGAGGACAGGAAGGGGCTGAGCCATCAGGGAGAACAGGAAGGGGCTGAGCCATCAGGGAGAACAGGAAGGGGCTGAGCCATCAGGGAGAACAGGAAGGGGCTGAGCCATCAGGGAGGACAGGAAGGGGCTGAGCCATCAGGGAGAACAGGAAGGGGCTGAGCCATCAGGGAGGACAGGAAGAGGCTGAGCCATCAGGGAGGACAGGAAGGGGCTGGAGGCTGAGCCATCAGGGAGAACAGGAAGGGGCTGGAGGCTGAGCTAACAGAAAGGAACGGAAAGGGCTGAGCCATCAGGGAGGACAGGAAGGGGCTGAGCCATCAGGGAGGACAGGAAGGGGCTGAGCCATCAGGGAGGACAGGAAGGGGCTGAGCCATCAGGGAGGACAGGAAGGGGCTGAGCCATCAGGGAGAACAGGAAGGGGCTGAGCCATCAGGGAGAACAGGAAGGGGCTGAGCCATCAGGGAGAACAGGAAGGGGCTGAGCCATCAGGGAGGACAGGAAGGGGCTGAGCCATCAGGGAGAACAGGAAGGGGCTGAGCCATCAGGGAGGACAGGAAGGGGCTGAGCCATCAGGGAGGACAGGAAGGGGCTGAGCCATCAGGGAGGACAGGAAGGGGCTGAGCCATCAGGGAGGACAGGAAGGGGCTGAGCCATCAGGGAGGACAGGAAGGGGCTGAGCCATCAGGGAGGACAGGAAGGGGCTGAGCCATCAGGGAGGACAGGAAGAGGCTGAGCCATCAGGGAGGACAGGAAGGGGCTGGAGGCTGAGCCATCAGGGAGAACAGGAAGGGGCTGGAGGCTGAGCCATCAGGGAGAACAGGAAGGGGGAGAACAGGAAGGGGCTGAGCCATCAGGGAGGACAGGAAGGGGCTGGAGGCTGAGCCATCAGGGAGAACAGGAAGGGGCTGGAGGCTGAGCTAACAGAAAGGAACGGAAAGGGCTGAGCCATCAGGGAGGACAGGAAGGGGCTGAGCCATCAGGGAGGACAGGAAGGGGCTGAGCCATCAGGGAGGACAGGAAGGGGCTGAGCCATCAGGGAGAACAGGAAGGGGCTGAGCCATCAGGGAGAACAGGAAGGGGCTGAGCCATCAGGGAGAACAGGAAGGGGCTGAGCCATCAGGGAGGACAGGAAGGGGCTGAGCCATCAGGGAGAACAGGAAGGGGCTGAGCCATCAGGGAGGACAGGAAGGGGCTGAGCCATCAGGGAGGACAGGAAGGGGCTGAGCCATCAGGGAGGACAGGAAGGGGCTGAGCCATCAGGGAGGACAGGAAGGGGCTGAGCCATCAGGGAGGACAGGAAGGGGCTGAGCCATCAGGGAGGACAGGAAGAGGCTGAGCCATCAGGGAGGACAGGAAGGGGCTGGAGGCTGAGCCATCAGGGAGAACAGGAAGGGGCTGGAGGCTGAGCCATCAGGGAGAACAGGAAGGGGGAGAACAGGAAGGGGCTGAGCCATCAGGGAGGACAGGAAGGGGCTGAGCCATCAGGGAGGACAGGAAGGGGCTGGAGGCTGAGCTATCAGGGAGGACAGGAAGAGGCTGAGCCATCAGGGAGGACAGGAAGGGGCTGGAGGCTGAGCTATCAGGGAGGACAGGAAGAGGCTGAGCCATCAGGGAGGACAGGAAGAGGCTGAGCCATCAGGGAGGACAGGAAGAGGCTGGAGGCTGAGCCATCAGGGAGGACAGGAAGGGGCTGGAGGCTGAGCTATCAGGGAGGACAGGAAGGGGCTGGAGGCTGAGCTATCAGGGAGGACAGGAAGGGGCTGGAGGCTGAGCTATCAGGGAGGACAGGAACAGGCTGAGCCATCAGGGAGGACAGGAAGAGGCTGAGCCATCAGGGAGGACAGGAAGGGGCTGAGCCATCAGGGAGGACAGGAAGGGGCTGAGTTATCAGGGAGGACAGGAAGGGGCTGGAGGCTGAGCCATCAGGGAGGACAGGAAGGGGCCGAGCCATCAGGGAGGACAGGAAGGGGCCGAGCCATCAGGGAGGACAGGAAGGGGCCGAGCCATCAGGGAGGACAGGAAGGGGCCGAGCCATCAGGGAGGACAGGAAGGGGCTGAGCCATTAGGGAGGACAGGAAGAGGCTGAGCCATCAGGGAGGACAGGAAGAGGCTGAGCCATCAGGGAGGACAGGAAGGGGCTGGAGGCTGAGCTATCAGGGAGGACAGGAAGGGGCTGAGCCATCAGGGAGGACAGGAAGGGGCTGAGCCATCAGGGAGGACAGAAAGGGGCTGAGCCATCAGGGAGGACAGGAAGGGGCTGAGCCATCAGGGAGGACAGGAAGGGGCTGAGCCATCAGGGAGGACAGGAAGGGGCTGGAGGCTGAGCTATCAGGGAGGACAGGAAGGGGCTGAGCCATCAGGGAGGACAGGAAGGGGCTGAGCCATCAGGGAGGACAGGAAGGGGCTGAGCCATCAGGGAGGACAGGAAGAGGCTGGAGGCTGAGCCATCAGGGAGGACAGGAAGGGGCTGAGCCATCAGGGAGGACAGGAAGGGGCTGAGCCATCAGGGAGGACAGGAAGGGGCTGAGCCATCAGGGAGGACAGGAAGAGGCTGGAGGCTGAGCTATCAGGGAGGACAGGAAGAGGCTGGAGGCTGAGCTATCAGGGAGGACAGGAAGGGGCTGAGCCATCAGGGAGGATAATCACTGGGTCCTGTTACCATAAATAAATTTTCTTTACTACAGAGACACTTTATACAATCGCTGATAGCGGACTGTGGAGTTGACAAGAGGAGCTGTACTGAGGACCTTTAGAGTAGAAGAGCTGAGAGTAATTGAGAGGAGTTTGAACAGTGGAGAGAAATGTGTCGCGAGAGTCCCAACCCAGGGTAGAAGAGTGCTCTGTCGGAACTTTAGAACAAGGAGTAGTAGAATACTGAAAACTTGAAAATAGACGTTTACTTGTGCCCGTGTTTTGAACTTTGTCGCTATACCACCTTTTTTCCCCACCGGTGTCGGGTGACACAAGCCCCAGACCTCTTTACCTGCCTTGAGCAGAGTGGCCAAGGTTTCCTGGTTACACCCGCGCTGCAAGATAGAGTACGTAGGCTTCTAGCAACTTTGCTCCAGATCAATATCTCTGCTATAGGATACCGTCTCGGCGTCGGTTGGGGTTTCTTTGGCTTGTCCTCTTTCTTGAGTAGCTTAACAGGGCATAGTGTGTGGAAGTGCTGCTTTCAAGAAACTTGTGTCTTGGTCTCCTATGTGTGTCCGCTCTACACTGCAACCTGACTAAGACTGACTAGTTTGGGAGTGAGGACCTGCCAAAGCCAGGGCCCAGTTGGACCACAGCAGGGACCAATTTGTTCTGTGTCCTCTCTGTTCAATGACCAGACTATGACTACCTAGTGTGGGTAGTCTCCCTATGTGACAACTTTCTACAGGTGGTGTAATATCCCCTGTGAGTGGTGGAGAAGAAAGCATAGAAAGAAAAGAGTTCAGGGATAGGTAGAGAAGAAGAGAAGGTCCTCATTGGTGTACAGATCAAAATAAACAATAACCCTTTGGTTACCTGCAGCTGTGCAAAACATAAGTACAGTTACATACAATAGCGACATCTTGTGGCAAAACTTAGGTCCTACTTCATCACCACAGTTACTTGAAGTACAGACTTTTGCGAAGGGTGTAACATACTTGTAACACCCGTGGTGGGACACCACATACTCCCCCACTTGAGAAAAGCCATCCACTTGAGAAAAAGGCTGGACGAAAAGTTAAGGTACAGCAAGGGTTACAATAATACAATAACGTATAAGATAAGGGAGCTTCGCACGTGGCTGCAGCAGCTGTACATAGACCCCCCTCCAGGTACCTGATCTAACCCACAGCCTGGCGTGAGTAGTGGGACCCCACTGTGAACCTCTATATCACCCTGTAGACCCCTAACAGACAAGAAAGGAAGTTGGGCTGTCACCAAATTCCGATGCCCATGTTTTGTCGCCAACTTCCAGCTGAACATATTTGCAGCAGCCTGATCTGATTAACCACACAGGCAGGAAGTGCGCATCTCCCGACTGAACCAGGGACACCCGGCCTGGCACAGCCCGTCAACAGATCGACCCCATAACAAAGCCCTCACTGTGATCAGGACCCCCATCTCTCCCTCAGTCGGTGCTGAGCCCACATACTCACTGTACCGAGTCACAGACCCCTGCAGACACACTGTGACAGACACTAAAAGAACTGAGGGGAAAGAGGCAGCCCTACTCCACAGAGAACCCACACAGGAGGAAGACTGCGGGAGACGTCTGCAGTGTATACAGGTCATAGTGTTAGACTGATGGAAACTTAGTCCAACATTTTTCTCCAGGACAGAACGGTGGATCCTATGGGCTGCAGCGCCACCTGCTGACCGAAATAATTCATTACAACGTATTGTGGACTGCAGCGCCACCTGCTGACCGAAATAATTCATTACAACGTATTGTGGACTGCATCGCCACCTGCTGACCAAAATAATTTATTACAACATATTGTGGACTGCAGCGCCACCTGCTGACCGAAATAATTCATTACAACGTATTGTGGACTGCATCGCCACCTGCTGACCAAAATAATTTATTACAACGTATTGTGGACTGCAGTGCCATCTGCTGACTGAAATAACTTATTACGTATTGTGGACTGCAGCGCCACCTGCTGACCGAAATAATTTATTACAACGTATTGTGGACTGCATCGCCACCTGCTGACCGAAATAATTTATTACAACGTATTGGGCACTGCAGCGCCACCTGCTGACCGAAATAATTTATTAAAAAGTATTGGGGACTGCATCGCCACCTGCTGACCGAAATAATTCATTAAAACGTATTGTGGACTGCAGCGCCACCTGCTGACCGAAATAATTATTACAACGTATTGTGGACTGCAGCGCCACCTGCTGACCGAAATAATTATTACAACGTATTGTGGACTGCAGCGCCACCTGCTGACCGAAATAATTCATTACAACGTATTGTGGACTGCAGCGCCACCTGCTGACTGAAATAATTCATTACAACGTATTGTGGACTGCAGCGCCACCTGCTGACTGAAATAATTCATTACAACGTATTGTGGACTGCAGCGCCACCCGCTGACCGAAATAATTTATTACAACGTATTGTGGACTGCAGCGCCACCTGCTGACTGAAATAATTTATTACGTATTGTGGACTGCAGCGCCACCTGCTGACTGAAATAATTCATTACAAGCCCGATTGTGATACACGTCCACTGAGAATAGTGAACTGCACCCGTGCAAACCAGGATTCAACTTTCTCTTGGTATTATCACGCACCTACCACATCACTTGCTGAACAAAAAGGCGTCTTACATCTATATACAACAGTAGTGACCTACTCGAGCTGTTGAGCTACAGTGACCGATTCTGTGCATTTTGTGGAAAGAACATAAAAGAACTATAGCTGTGACAGTTATATTTTTCACGACTATAAGACAGCTCCCCCTGCTGATTGCAAGTCATTATTGCACCCCCCCCTCTCCCCTCCTTATTATACTGGCGTGGCAGTGACCGACAACTGGCTTCCTCCCCGCAGAGACACTTGGCTCCCCCTCTGACGGAGATCCCTAACCCTTTGACACAATCCCGTGGTCAATCACAACAACAGACCAAAAGCTCTACAAACAAATCCCCCCCCCCCCCCCCCCAGGGATCTTATTCTCTCAGCTTCCGGATGACGTCATACAAGCATCCCCTGAGAACCCGCCCCCAGATGATATAACCCCACCGAACCTGTCTCCAGCCGGGAGCGTGGCCTCCTCCTCCTCCCCAGAGGTTAGCCAAATGGCCTCGCTGGCCCAGGAAGTCTCCAGTCACCTGCTACCTTTGCTAGACAAACATTTCGATGTCCTCCATACCTCCAATAAATGTCGCACTAGTACAGATCTCCGCTAATGCCCAGATAATTGCCGACCTTGAGACCAGTGTCACTTCCCAAGAGACTTCGGTGCAAGACATGGAACAGTCTATTACGCAGCGGCAAAATGAGGAGATCATCCTGCGTGACAGACTGGAGGAACAATCTAGGCTTCTTGGGAATCCCAGAGTCAATCACTGGGGATAACCTCACAAACTATCTCACCAAGGACCTCCCGGAGGACTTACAGATGGACTTAGACCCTGACCCGCTCATGATTGAAAGAGCTCACAGGATTGGACCACAAAGAGAGGACAGAGACCTCGGCCGGTTATTGCTAAGTATCTAAACTGGACCAACAAAGAAAAGTCCTCAGAGCACATCGCCAGAAAAAATCCCGGCAAACCCGTGACCAAAAAATACTCATCTTCCAAGACTTTTCCACAGCAGTGTCCAAATCACTGAGCATTCACACCTGTCTGCAAACACCTGACAACAATGTCAGATTCCAGCTCCTATACCCTGCTCGCCTGAAAACCTTCGAAAATGGCAGGCCAGTCTTCTCTGATGAGCCAGAAGAAGCTAGAAGACGCCTGCTAAGAGATATACCTGGATAATCTCTGCAACTTCCCGAAAAGCGTGACTCTCCTCCATTTTCTATCTCATGTTCAGAAGATTAGATGTTGGAGGCCCAATACTAGCCTCCCCTTCGGTTGTACGCCGCAACCACATGTTCTTCTTCTTATTATTTGCCTTTATTGTTATGATTAGTAACATGTTGTTTTTGCTTCTGCAGAAAAGCACTTCCTCTTCCTCCCCCCCTCCCCCCTGGGCACCCGGATCCCCTCCCAATTGCCTCTCAGGAGCTCTCCGACTGCTGGGACGGAGATCTCCACCTCCGACTGAAGGACCTTGACCCCGCTACACACCCACCAACGAGTAGGATGAGTACAAAGACCCTTACACCCCCCACAAGGGGCACACACCACAATCTATAACTAATCTCATGGGATGTAGCAGGCCTCAACACTGCGGTAAAGCGGAAAGAGATCACAACCCCTCTCCACAGGCTCAAACCACAAGGAGACACATTGGGCCATAGACAGTGAGGGAGTGTTAGAGGAACACTGGATAAAGGATGTATCTCTGCCCCTTACACCTCCAAATCCAGAGGTGTTGCCATACTATTCCACAGCTCGCTCCCATACACAATCCATGAAACCTGTCCAGAGCCACAAGGTAGGTACCTGGATTTGGATGTCACCATTCATTCTACTAGATATAGCTTACCAAACCTTTATGCCCCAAATCACCCAAATGCTGACTTTTTCTCCTCCCTTCTTAAAGCCCTATTTCACGGGTCGTTTAGAGGAGCCAACGAGTGCTCTCAGCGCTTGTTGGCTCCTCGTTCCCCGCTCGCTGCCGGGGGGGCTGCCCGGAGGATCACTGATCGTCCGGGCAGCCCATAGGATACAGCAGCGTCTGCTGCCGATGCTCCTATTCAACGGAGCGACGGCAGCAGATCGTTGCTGTATCAGTCGCTTGTTTTTCAACATGTTGAAAAACAAGCGACTGCAACGATCAGCCGACATGAACGATGTCGGCTGATCGTTACACTGTATTCCACTGGATGATTATCGTCCATAGCGGCCGATATCGGCCGAATACGGACGATAATCGTTCCGTGGAATAGGGCCTTTAATTTCCTGTTATCGAAGCCACTTCAAGAGCTTATAATAGGTGGAGATTTCAATGCCGCATACCCACCCGGCAGTGGATAGATGGAGCCACCCATATGCACCGGCAGCAGCTATCCTGCTAGACCTCATGCCCCAGTTCTCTCTCTGTGACCCGTGGCGTCTAAACAACCCCACCTCACGTGACTACATATACCATTCCCATGCCCGTAATTTCCAATCTACGATAGACTACTTCCTTGCTTCCCTTGACCTGTTTCCACTTATAGAAGATGTGGCCATCGTCCCAATGGTTACCTCAGACCACGCACCTATAGAACTCTCCATCACTGACGGCCACCCCCCACGGCAAAGCTATAACTGGAAATTCCCTTCATACTTGCTTACCTGTGAGGACTTCTGCCAATTTCTAACCACCCACTGGTCCCACTTCATGGATGACAACATAGAACATACTGACGATCACGCTCTATTTTTGGCCACTTTAAAAGCGGTCATGCGGGGACACATTATATCATACATCATACACAGACGGAAAGACTTTAATAAACGCTTCAAGATCCTTAACTCTGACCTTATAACTGCACACAGGGTATTCCTACAGGAGAACATCGAAACCACCAAATCAGCCAAATGCCAAAACACTCCTGGACACGTACCTACAGGGACAAGCAAAATGGAACGTAGACTCTGTTAAGAACCGATACTTCTGGTGGGGCAACAAGATAGGTCCACTCCTTGCCAAAGTCCATAAACCACGCTGTCAACCATATGATATCCCCAAGATTAAACACCCCTCCACGCACATTGACCTTACTAACCCGGAAGCCAAGGCCTTTGGTAACTACTGCTCCAACTTTTATGGATCCCAGCCCTACGATTCCCAAGCTACTTGGTCATTCCTCTCTAACCTTTCCATAGCTACTCTGCCATCTGACGCAAAGGAAACTTTAGATGAAGCTGTAACACAACTGGAGGTTAGAGCCACTATTCAGCGACTGACCAACAATAAGACACCGGGACCAGATGGACTGTCCGCAGAGTACTATAAGATCCTAAGTAAAGATATAGTACCCTCTGGTACCCGACAGGGATGCGCTCTATCCCCCCTACTGTTCAATTTATCTATTGACCCCTTACTACGACATCTTCATTCCAACACCCACGACACTGAATTAACATTGGGAAATCCCTTTTAAAATTGTCTTCAAAGCTTCCTGGCCGCTATCATGTCGGACCTGTCCGTCTATGGGCCTCTATCGGGCTTTACCATAAACACCAGCAAGTCCTCAGCCCTCCTAATTTTAGTGTTTTATTTGAATTTCTTTTGTATTATTATACTGTATGTGAACATGGTTGTTCATAAACAAATGAAAAATGAAATAAAAAACTTAATTTTTATTTTTTTTGTATCAAAAAATATTACATGGCCTTATTGCATTATTTATGCATATTGCACAAAAAAAAATCTTTATAAGACTGTAAACTATCACTAATAACATCAAACTGAATGTAAATATATTTAAAAATAAAAAATATATAAAATGGGAAATAAAGGTTCAAGGTGATCAATTTACTGTTTGCATTGGTCACATGTATAATTTACGAGTCTTTTGCACAAGTACTTTGCACATTTGCAGCATATGACAGTTGTGATACTTGAGGACGTTTCCGTTTGGTTGCGTTGCTGGTGGAGGCCGCCGGGATTGTCGCATTGCTAGCGGAAGCCCTTGGCTCACTTTCTTCAGCATGCTGTTGGATCCTGTGGACAATGGCCGCAGCTTCATCCATCCTTCATCATCATCGACTTCAATATATGGGCTAACCAGTGATTCTCCCAACTCCTCTAAAATAATCCTGCTTTTATATCGGTAATTTTTGTTCCAATTTGGGTCTATTTCACGCCATAACACGGATGCATTGTACGCCGACACATCAAGAATGTTGTAAAAAACCATCATTGTCCCCCGATTAGTTAGCGTTTCCAGGTGTAAGTGCCTATGAGCTGATCTACCAGCTGCCCCTTTTGTGTCATGTAACGTCCTGTCCGGCTTTCTGTCGCCTCGGTTACCGGTTGCGTTATCATGGTGCATTGTGCTCATCAGAACGACACGTTTGTGTTTTTTGGGGAAACTACTGTTGTATCCTCAGTAACAGAAAACATAGAACTATAAACGTCTCTCTTAGGGCGCGTGCATATGGAATTCGCGCATATGACACTCGGCGGATTCCGTCGCTCGTACCTGCACGCGGCAGCACGCATCTCTGCTTGTGCCATTGGCACTATTCTATGCACGGGCGGATTGACATGTCAGTTCTTTCGGTGTAATGCGAAATCCGTCCATGCATAGAATAGGACACCTTGCGGCAGTTCTGCCTTATTTTTTCTAACAGTACCCAGCACGGTCATTGTTCTTTTCTGCCCCAGTTGGTGAGATGGGAAAAATGGTCCCACGTAACATTTCGTCCTTCGAGTCCGTGTGTCAAATCCAAAACCTCTCGCTTCCTTGTTTTTTTCAGCTCTTTCTCCAGGTGTTTTCCTATGTATACCTGAGCGTTTACAGCGTATGAGCTTTGGCTGTCGCACAGCGTCCATATTTTGCTGCCATAGTTTGCAGGCTCCATACTTTGGAATCTACTGTCTGAATGGGCACCTACCTCTGAATGACACCAGCTGTTCATCTACAGTCACATTTCCACCAGCACCATATAATGTCCGCCATTTTATTCCACTAATCTCTTATGGGGGCAGCTTTGTCTGTGGATCTTCTTTCAATTCAATTGGTTTTATTATCAAACTGAAGGACTCTTGGAATCTCATGAAATCTTGTGCCCCTAATATTATCATTAGATAATAGAATCAGCGAAGACAAAGAATTCCCATTTACCATGTGAAAGGTTGACAAGTGAATAGAATTATTCCTATAGGATGAGCCCATAACTATACTGGAAAGGATCCATCATGTGGGATTGTATGTACGTGTAACTCTGCGTGGACCAAAAGGACCGAGAGAAATCAATAAATAGTAGGAGATGAACTATATCCACCAAAAGGAGAAACAAATGGCTGGAGATTAGTGTCAAAGTCTATGGGTCATTTTTGAGAGAACGGTACAAGAAAAGACGTGGAGCAAAAAGGAAAGACAAAATGAATAAATAAAAACCGCTATTAGTAAGAGGAAAAGTCAAATCAAGCACAAGATTCAGGACCGCATGATGAATATTAAAAAATATCAACTTTCACGGGTGCACAAGCTCTGTACCCCATGTAGGTGTAACTATCACCAGATACCCTCCAAAATATAGAGAAATATCTGGAGACGCAGCTAATAACATGGAGACACTTCCCCCTCTCCTTCATGGCTAGAGACAACCTAATGAAGCTGGGAATATTCCCAAAATTACTGTCCTACAATCTCTCCCACTGCTTCTTCTAAAGATGCGAGGATCATTAACGCTTATTTATATGGAACCACAAAAGACCCAGGATAGGACTTCATATACTCCAACACACGGAGGCATCAACTTCCCCAATATCCTGTACAATAAAGAATAGGGGACTGGATAACACAATCCTCGGTCTATACGGACTCCTCACTAATCTCCTTCACTCCTCGCTCCTCCATACAACTGTAACAAACTTGCTATCGCCCCCTCGCCTGACATATCAGCGCTGCTTCCCCGGCCTGCGAGGGTAGTGGGCATAGGGAAACGCCGCTCCATTTATCCCCATGCTGTGCAGAGTGTGAATGCTGTCAGGAGATTGGGACCCGGGTCAGTCATATCCGGTCCCAGTCTTCCAGATCTCCTTGATCTGGTCTCCCTGAGAAGCTCTATATATATATATATATATATATATATATATATATATATATATATATATATATATATATATAAGGCTTCAGCTGCTTATGGGAGTTGCCTGTGAATTGGTTCCAAAGCCTGACTAGCATTTATCTACCTGCTGATACCTGTAGTTCTACTGCCCTCTGCCTGTACCTTGGATTTCCCTGTGTCTCTGTGACGTGCTTCTCCTGGACTCTCTAACCTCGGCTTGGTATCGGACTTTGTCTCGGTTTTGTGGTTTTGTTCCTGGCGTGTTCTCCTGGTTGGACCTGGCTAGTCTGACTTTGTTAGTTCTGTCCTTTTCCCTATCCCTCACAATATCTTAGGAAGGGACTGCCGCCCAGTTGGGGGCCACTGTTTAGGGTGGTCGTCAGGTAGGTAGGGACAGCCGGGGGGGTTTAGTTCCAGGGCTGCACTCACCCGCTACCCCCCCGGACATTACAGATTCACAGGCCCCATATATCTCCACCATGGACTGCATGGAAGCTCAGATACAACACTTGACTCTGGTGGAAAGAGGGCATGTAAAGGAGACTACTCCAGTCCAGGCTTTACTGAACCCAAGATTAAGATGCCAGACACTTTTTCTGGAGACAGAAAGCGTTTTATTGTCTTTACTTCAGACTCAGACCCCTATCATCTGGTTCAGAAAGTCAGCAAGTAGGGATCATTATGTCCCTGCTCGGTGGATGAGTTCTTTTCAGCCCTAGGGATACTGTATGATGAACCAGATCGGGCAGCATTAGCAGAATCTAAGCTTCAGTTTTTGCGTCAGGGCTTCAGACCGGTTGAAGAGTATTGTGCAGAATTTAGAAAGTGGTGTGTAGCTTCTGGTTGGAATGATCCAGCACTTGGCAGGTTAACCAAGGATTGTCTGACCAGCTGAAAGATATGTTGGCGTCTTCCCCTCATCCTGAGACATTAGAAGCAGCCATGACTTTAGCTGTTAGACCGACGCTTGCAGCAGCGCAGGAGAGAAGCGGCCCACAATAGCCTCACTTTCCAGCTCTGAGACTGGGCCACCAGTGGAGGTGGAACCCATGCAAGTCGGAACGGTTCTGTCTCCTGCCGCCCGGCGAGAAACCCGCAGAGAGAAAGGGCTTTGCTATTACTGTGGATCTGCTTGTCACTACATACAAGAATGTCCCAAACGTCAGCAAGCTGAAGAACTACAAGGCCTAGGTGGTCACAGGGAAGGCCGTATAGGCAAAGAGGTATTTCCCACTGTATCAAAAAAAAGTTCTGTTGCCAGTTTCGCTTAGTTCTGAAAAGAACTCTGTTTGGGGGTCTGCGTTAGTTGACAGTGGTGCTGCAGCTAATCTTCTTGATTTAAAGGTCGCTCCACAATTGGGGTTGCCCTTGGTGTCCTTGCTTAACCCTTTAAAGCTGAGAGGGGTAGATGGTACTCCTTTAGGGACTGGTTCAGTCTGCCACTGTACCCCCAAGATCTTGTTACAGGTGGGGTTACTGCATTATGAATATTGTTCATTTTATGTTATGGAAGGTCTTTCCTCTGAAATTATTCTGGGGTTACCCTGGTTAGAACTGCATAATCCGGAATTTAACTGGACCGATGGAGAATTGATTAAGTGGGGGTCTGGGTGTTTTGACCAATGCTTTTCTGTATGTCTAACCAATCTCCGCAATGGAGAGAAGAAGATACCTGATTACATTGTTGATTTTGCTGATGCTTTTTCAGAAACTGGAGTTAATGTTCTTCCCCGTCACCGTCCTTACTGCTTCCTGGCACCAGGTACCCAAAGGGAAGAATATATAATCTTTCTGGGCCAGAGAGGCAATCCCTAAAAGATTATGTTCATGAAAGTCTTGAAAAGGGGCAAATCCGGCCCTCTGTCTCACCTCTAGGAGCTGGGATCTTCTCTGTTAAAAAGAAAGATGGTGGTCTTCGTCCATGCATAGACTATCGTGGTTTAACCAGTATCCTCTTCCCTTGATTTCAGACTTGTTTAATCAGATCTTGGGAGCCAAGTGGTTCTCTAAACTAGATTTGAGAGGGGCCTACAATCTCATCCGAATAAGAGAAGGGGAAAACGGCCTTTAATACCCCAGAAGGACATTGAGTATTTAGTTATGCCATTTGGTCTCGGTAATGCCCCTGCTGTTTTGTGAATGACCTGTCCAGAGACTGCGTCGGTCAGTTTATGGTCGTCTACTTGGATGACATACTGATTTTTTCTAAAGATAAATCCTCTCATATTCAACATCTCAGGCATGTTCTTCGGGTCCTTAGAGAGAACCATTCGTATGCTAATCTAGAGAAATGTGTGTTTGGGGTCCAGGAGATTCCTTGGGTATGTTCTGATAAGTTTCGCATGGACCCCGAAAGAGTCAGGGCTATTACCGACTGGGTAAGACCCACATCCTTAAAAGCCCTACAGAGATTTTTAGGGTTTGCAAATTATTATCACAAGTTTTTTAAAAGCTTTTCTGTTTCAATGTTTTTATTAACATTTTTTTAAATTTCTACAAGGTGTCGTATTTGAACAATGAAAGTAGTAGTTATATAATGATAGAACATAGCAATGCAGTAGTCTCAATAATATCTAAATAAAGCCCGTGCCTGTAAGTATAGGTGTACAGGTTCGGAAAAGGATTAAACAGAACTAGTAACGACAGATTAGTCGATAAAACTGGTAATCAGGGTAAACAAGTTATAACCAGAACACAATAGTACAAACTAGTGTAAATATTACAAATAAAACAACAAGTAATCCACCAATTCAATACAAGTGAATAAGTGAGAGAGATACCGCAGTTTTAGGGTACTTAGTTACTAAACTTGTATGTAGTAAGAAGATTGAGATATGTTTGTATGTACGTGTATATGTTCTGGCCTAGGATTTATCTCATGGGGATTAGGAGTGAGGCGTTGCCCGTTTCTAAACAGCGATAGATGTGGAGACTCAGCTAAGTATTATAGGGTACTCCCAGGTGTTCCATTTAGTTTTATATTTGTCAGAGTTGCTTCTCCCTCCAGACATAGCATCTCATAGGTAGATGTGGTATTTACCATGTTAATTGTTTCTTCCATAGTAGGGAGAGTTGAAGACTTCCAGTATTTTGTCAGTGCCAGCTTGCCAATGACAAAAAGTTGGCATAAGAGAGGTCTATATCTAGAGGGGAACTGGTCTAATCCCAAGAACAGGAGAACCAATTGTGGGGACCATGGAATTCGGCAGGGGAGCACACCTATTGTTTTTCTGTATGAAGCCCAGAATGGCTGTATCTTTGGGCATGTCCATAGAATATGAAATATCTCTCCAACACAATGCGGAAGAACCAGGAAACATTTTGCATAAACGGTCAGGTGTGTAGTACCATCTAAGTAATGTTTTCATGGCCGCTTCTACATGTGAAACACATGTAAGATATTTATGGATCGATTGAAACGCTTTCTTACAAGAGTCCGGGGAGAAAGTTAGGCCTAGGTCAGATTCCCAAACTATGAAAGGGTAGGATTTATCAAATGAGCTGTATGAGCAGTAAATGTCATAAATAGGCCTGAGGCCTGTTACCTTAGTTGCTAGGAAGTAAAGACTGACCCCTCTGCTCGAAGGTTTTGTATTAAATGTCTAATTTGAAGATATTTATAAAACTCACAATGTGGAAGGGAGTAGGTAGTGTAGATGTTGAAAGGCCACCAGTGAGCCATCAGGCCACATTTGTGAGATATGTGTGATGCCTCTGGCAATCCAGGAGGAGAGATCTATGTATAAAGGATAAAGGCACATGGGCCCAAGGAATAGTGGTTAAGGTACCATTGCGTTTGTGGTAGTCTATCCATGTTTGATAGGAAGCTTTTACAACCGGGTTCGAGCAGATGGGTCTTATATCTTTCCAATAAGGTGTGAGTAGTAATTGTTGCAACGTAAGAGGAGCAATAGAAGATTCCTCTAACTGTGTCCATGGCGTTTTGTTTCCAGGCCTCCACCAACATTTAATTAGTGACAGTAAAGTTGACACATAGTAACCTTGAATAGATGGGACTCCCAGACCTCCCGCATAGCGATGTTTCTGGAGGACTGAAGTTTTCATCCGGGGCTTCTTCCCGGCCATATAAAATTGGAAACTATGTTCTGAGCTTTAGAAAAAAGGCTGGGGGAAGAGTGATTGGGAGAGTTCTGAATAGATACAGGAACTTCGGTAGTAGGAACATTTTGAAAGTGGCCACCCTACCCACCCATGAGATATCTTGTTTAGATAATGAATTAGCATTTTTTGTGATTTCTGTCAGGAATGTATCGTAGTTATGTTTGTAAATACTGTTAAGGGATTTGGGAAGGTTTATACCAAGATATGATCTGTAATCTTGTCTCCACTCAAAAGCGTATTGTGATTTTAGGGTATTTATGACAGATGGGGACAAATTTAGAGGTAGCGCTTGAGTTTTAGTTGAATTTAAATGGTAGTGTGACAATGATCCGAATTCTGTTATTAAGTTCATGATTCTGGGGAGGGTGGAGGAGGGGTTCGTTAGGGATAAAATGATGTCATCCGCGTAAAGTGCAATAACATGGGAGCTACCTCTAATGTGGACTCCTGAGATATTTGGGTGTGATCTGATAGCTTGGGCCAAGGGCTCCATGGCCAATACAAATATTAGGGGGGACAGGGGGCAACCTTGGCGTGTGCCATTGGTTATATGTAGATCATTTGATAGGGAGCCATTTAGGGAGCCATTTGTGAAAATTTTTGCTGATGGTGCGGAGTATAATGCTTTTATAGCCAGCAGGATGGAACCCTGAAAGCCCGTTTGCTGTAACACCGAGAAGGCATACGACCACCAGAGGCGGTCGAACACCATCTCGGCGTCCAGTGCCAACATCAACATGGGAAGCCTAGTGGATTCCGCATGGTGTATGACACTTAACATGCGGCGTGTGTTATGAAATGTTTGTCTACCTGCCACAAATCCAGCTTGATCAGAAGTCACGAGGGATGGGAGAAATTCAGCCAATCTTAAAGCCAAGAGTCGGGCATAAATCTTCACGTCCACATTTAACAGAGAAATGGGACGGAAGTTCTGTGGATGATCAGTGGATTCTCCTTGTTTAGGCAAGGTAACAATTAAGGCCTGGAGGTTCTCTTTGGGGAAAGATCCTAAATCTCTGGCACTTTGGCACATCTTTTTTCGATGTGGAAGTAGTATGTCTGCATAAAGTTTGTAATACCTATTGGTGAACCCGTCTGGTCCTGGGGCTTTGTCAGCAGGTAGGAGTTTTATGAGGGACCTTAGTTCTTCCGAGGTGATATCGGAGTTGAGTGATGATAATTGGGTTGGAGTTTTTGTAGGTATTTATTTAATATTTCTTCTGTGGGGGGAGGGCAACTTTCATAGTTTGTGAGGTTGTAAAGTTTTGCATAATAATCTTTAAATCCATTAGCAATATCTGTGGGAGATATAAGTTTTGTGCCTGTAGTTGGGTGTAAAAGGAAGGGAATTGTTTGTGTGTTTGGCTTTGAGTCGAGAGGCCAGTAGCTTGCCAGCTTTATTATTTTGGGAATAGTATTGTGCCTTTACTCTTTTTAAGTTTTTCTCATATGACTCTAAAAGAAGCCCTTTTAGTTCCAATCGTAGTTTATTTAATTTATTAGCTAGTTCGGGGGATGGTTGGGATTTATTAGTCGTGTCCAGGGTCTTTATTTCATGTAGTATTTCCTTTATCTTTTTATCTTTATGTTTTTTTAATGTTGCTCCAAATTTTACAAACGATCCCGTCATGAAGGCCTTGTGGGCATTCCAGAAGACCAATGGGTCAGATACAGAAGGCGAATTACACGAAAAGTATTCCATCAAGTCTGCCTCCAGGAGAGGGCCGTAATACTTGTGAGACATCAAGTATGTGTTACAACGCCAGATGTGTGCTGGAGGGTTATTGTATTTTTCGTTTAGTGACAGGGTAATAGTTGCGTGATCAGACCATGATATGTTTTCAATGGTAGATCTGGCCACTAAAGGAAGAGAGGTTGGGCCTATGAGGAACATGTCTAATCTAGAATGATAAACTGCTGAGTAGAAAGTATAATCGCGCTCTGAAGCATGAAGTATTCTCCAGGCATCATATATTTCTTCTTTCCATAAAAGATTAGATAAAGAGAGAGGGTGAGGCCTCTTTGTAGGGTGTCGACCTGGGGGTCTGCTGTGATGTTATAATCTCCACACATAATTCATTGGCCAGTGCAATGTTTCTTAGCCAAGCAAATTATTTTAGTGGCGAAGCGCAATTGGTGTTGATTTGGTGCGTATACCGAAGTGATTGTGTATGTAATTGAGTTAATAAGACACTTTAAAATGATATATCGACCATTGGGGTCATCAACACTAGATACACAGCAATGGCTACCCCTCTAGTTTTATTAGTATAGTGTGCCTGGAAGATGTAAGGAAAGTTACGGTGACTTAGCCGAGAAGCATCCCCTGCTAATAGGTGTGTCTCCTGGAGGCACGTAACATCACATCCAACTAATTTGGCCTCTTTCCAAACGTGAGAACGTTTGTGAGGACTATTAAGGCCATTTACATTTAAACTAGCAAATTTAAGTACCATCAAAAATAAGTATAGTGTGCATAATCCTGTTGGTTAACATTAAATACATATGGCGCCATGTGCCTCCCAGCCCGAGGACACACGCTAACGTTAGTAAATGCACAATATTAGAATTCTCTCCAGTAAGAACAAACAGATTAGGTTGACAAGGTGGTGGAATAACACAACTATATACAGGAAACAGTATAAACAAAGAAAAGAGTATGGCTGACATATAGTGTTAGCTCCTGTGTGGTGGGGGAATTAGGGTCTAATCTGAGACCTGAAATACGGAAATAAGTATAGCACTCTGCAACACCAGCTTTAGTGGAATCCGACATTTATGGAGCCTTGGACCAGTCAGCTTGGATGCAGGCACGCATGTTGTTTGGAGGTTTTAGGGGGAGAACAGCAATTTTCCAGGTTTGGAGCAGGTTTTCTCCTTCAGACATCGATTTGACCACGTGGATTTTGTTTTCATAGTTAATCAGAAGTTTTGTTGGGAAACCCCATCTGTATTGGGTGTTATGGTGGCGTAGGGTTGTTGGGATTGGTGTCGGGTCTCGGCGTGCTTGGAGAGTAGTGGCAGAAAGATCTGCGTATATTGACACCTGATGATAGGGAGCCGGTAAGCCACCTTTTTTCCTGGCTATTTCCATAAGTTTCTCTTTCACTTAAAAGAAGTGTATGGGAGCAAGTATGTCTCTTGGCATGTTAGCATCCAGATGCTGTGGTTTAGGCATCTGTGTGCTCTATCCACTTCCAGTTCTGCTGTGGAACAAGAGGGCATCACAAATTTGATCAGATCTTTAACATATTGGGGAATATCTTTGGGGTGTACCGATTCAGGCACCCCACGAAGTTTAATATTATTACGCCTACTGCGGTCTTCGGCAATTTTTGGTTTTAGGCTCAGCATTTGTTCTTCTATCAGTTCTTGTGAGTCTGCTACAGTGTTGTGAGAGTTAGCAAGTTCAGACATTTTATTTTCTATGTGGTCCACCCGTTCTCCCCAATCTGCTACTGTGGCTTGTAGTGGTGTATAAAGAGCTGAAATATCTGCTGGAAATGATTTGAGAAGGGGAGGGTTCCATTGGGGGTGACCCCTTATGTGCTGGAAGCTTCTCTGAATGCTGTAGTAGGTTAATAGAGCTAATCTCGCGTTGCTCACCTGGGAGTTGTGCAGAAAGTCTCTGTTTCTGTTTTGCAGGACTTTTGCTGGGTGAAGCATTCACTGTTGTGGCGGAGGGATCTTGCTCTATTGCCGAATTGTTGCTGAGGGAACACCCGTCTTCACTGAGTAACGAAGGTGATCTAGATCTTGTCAGCGCATTCAGCGGTGATTCCGGAGCGTTGCTGAGGTCTGGTTCTGAGCAGGAGCGTCTAGGAGCAGCTGCAGGAGTATCGGGTGAGTCTGAGCCCGATGGTGGTTGAGAGCATGGCGCGCCGGATCTACATTCTTTGCCGGCGCCATCTTGCTGTGCTCCCGTCTTTCTGGTAAAATAGAATTTTATCTGATTACCGGCATGAACCGAGCGTTTTCTGCGGTTGTTCATGATGTCGGTTTGCTTAGCCAGCAGGTAGTGTCCAGTCTGGTCGGATTCGCTCAATTTGGCCGATAGTAATAGGCGTTGAGTGCGGAGCTCTGGGAGATCACATCCACTCCCTCAGGCTGCCAGATCACGCCCCTCTTTTAAAAGCTTTTCTGTGATTGCCAGGCCATTGACAGATTTACCCAGAAAAGGGGCAGATGTTGAGAATTGGAGCCAGGTTGCTGTTTCTGCCTTTGAGACACTGAAACGGTGTTTTATACTACAGGCTCCTGTCTTGGTCCAACCAGATCAATCCAAGCCTTTTATTGTAGAGGTCGATGCGTCAGAATCTGGTGTTGGGGCAGTCCTGTCCCACGGCCTCACTACTTTCACAAATTTGCGTCCTTGTGCTTTCTTTTCTAGAAAATTCTCTGTTGCTGAACGAAATTATGATGTGGGTAATAGAGAGTTACTGGCGATTAAGTGGGCATTGGCGCCACTTCTTAGAAGGTGCATGTCACCAGGTAACTGTCTTAACTGATCATAAGAATTTAACATACCTGGACTCTGCAAAGCGATTGAATCCACGCCAGGCCAGATGGGCACTATTTCTCACTCGTTTTGATTTTGTTGTTACTTTCAGGCCAGGTTCCAAGAATGTGAAGGCGGATTCCTTGTCGCGAAGCTTCCTGGGCAACCACCCCTCTGATCCTGACCCTGAGCCTATTTTACCCCCTGGGGTTATTGTCTCTGCTGTTTCCCCTGACCTGGCATCTAGTATTTCATTAAGACAAGATATGGCTCCATTATCTCTTCCTCAGGGGGAATTGTTTGTGCCTCCAAACTTAAGATTGCAACTTCTGAGTGAATACCATGACTCTGTCCTTAGTGGTCATCCAGGGGTGGTTGGTACCAAAAAACTTGTGTCTCGTTACTATTGGTGGCCTACTATAGCTCGAGACATCACTTCATATGTTACTTCTTGTGAAACCTGGGCTAGATCCAAGACTCCTCGTACTCTTCCTGCTGGAAGACTCTGTCCACTACCTATACCCAAAAGACCATGGACACATCTATCCATGGATTTTATCACTGATTTGCCCCTGTCTGAAGGCAACTCAGTGGTTTGGGTAGTAGTGGATAGGTTTAGTAAAATGACACACTTTATTCCTTTGTCACAACTACCTTATGCCAAGAAATTGTCTGAACTGTTTATTCTGCATATTGTTAAACTGCGCGGTATACCTGAGAATATTGTGTCAGATCGTGGGGTCCAATTTGTCTCTCGGTTTTGGAAGGCCTTTTGTTCTAAATTGGGTACCCAGCTTTCCATCCTGAGAGCAACGGACAAACTGAGAGACAAAACCAGAACCTGGAACAGTATTTGGGGTGTTTTGTGGCAGATAACCAAGAAAAATGGGTGTCATTTCTGCCACTTGCTGAATTTGCCTTAAATAATCATTTTCACTCGTCAATCGGTACTTCACCCTTTTTCTGCATCTTTGGGTATCATCCTCGTATCTCCTCCTTCTCTTCTTCTTTATCAGAAAATCCAGAAGTTGAGATAAAAACCAATGAGCTGTGCACAGCCTGGGCTCAGAAGAACCTGCAAAAATCCCAGAATAAACAGAAACTAGTCTGCTGGTCCCAGTTATGTTCTATACATCTTAAGGAACCCTCCGGGAAGTTGGCTCCGAGGTTTATTGGTCCTTATGAAATTGCTGACATTATTAATCCTGTCTCCTTCCGTTTAAAATTGCCTCATTGCCTCAAGATTCATGACGTGTTTCATAAGTCTCTGCTAAAAAAATATGTTCCTTCTCCTGTGTCTTCCCGGAGCCCTCCTGTTCCAATAGAAGTTCTAGGGGAACTGGAATATGAGGTCTCCAAGATTTTAGAAGGTCTCGGGGAGTACTTCAATACTTGGTTCATTGGAAGGGTTATGGACCTGAGGAGAGGTCGTGGGTTTCAGCCAGGTCTATTCATGCTGACGCCCTGATAAAAAGGTTTCATAGACTCAACCTTTCCAAACAGGTCCATTCAGTAAGGGTCCGATGGCCCCTCATAAAGGGGAGGGGGGGGGGGTAATGTAACAAACTTGCCCTCGCCCGTGGCAGCGCCACCCTCACCTGACATATCAGCGCTGCTTCCCCGGGCTGCGAGGGTAGTGGGCATAGGGAAACGCCGCTCCATTTATCCCCATGCTGTGAAGAGTGTGAATGCTGTCAGGAGATTGAGGCCCCGGGTCAGTCATATCCGGTCCCAGTCTTCCAGATCTCCTTGATCTGGTCTCCCTGAGAGGCTCTATATATATATATATATATATATATATATATATATATATATATATATAAGGCTTCAGCTGCTTATGGGAGTTGCCTGTGAATTGGTTCCAAAGCCTCACTAGCATTTATCTACCTGCTGATACCTGTAGTTCTACTGCCCTCTGCCTGTACCTTGGAATTCCCTGTGTCTCTGTGACGTGCTTCTCCTGGACTCTCTGACCTCGGCTTGGTATTGGACTTTGTCTCGGTTTTGTGATTTTGTTCCTGGCATGTTCTCCTGGTTGGACCTGGCTAGTCTGACTTTGTTAGTTCTGTCCTTTTCCCTATCCCTCACAATATCTTAGGAAGGGACTGCCGCCCAGTTGGGGGCCACTGTTTAGGGTGGTCGTCAGGTAGGTAGGGACAGCCGGGGGGTTTAGTTCCAGGGCTGCACTCACCCTCCGACATATTCTCTCCATTAACCCCCAGCACTCGCTGTTACTAACACTCACAAACAACCCCAACTTCCACCAAAGCCAGCCCCCCCCCCCCCCAATGTTCCATAGATGGCAGAGTGGGGGATTAAATCGTCTGCCACAGTCAACACAACCAGCAAACACCCATACACCTTCAGTGAACATGATGTGGTAGGCCCCCATCCCTTCCACTACCTCCAAGGCTACAGCTATATCAACAAAACCTTATTTCTTAGACAAAGACTGGTCAGACCCCTTCCTAAACCTGAACACCACCCCCCAGCTGGAAGATAAGCAGATCACCAAATCCTACCGGTGGCTGACCTCGAAATACTCCTACCAAAGTGTACAGTCGGGCATTTCATACTGGACTTTGGTGGTACCCAACGTCACAGTGGACGACATCATAAAAGCCGTCCAAACTGCAAACAAATACTTCCCTTCAGCATTTTACTGGGAGATGTCATACAAAATAGCTCAGAGCCAACATATCCCCACACAGAGGCTCGCTTATAGGCAACACCACGGACCATACCTGCCCCAAGGGTGGTGCCCCTCACCCCGACCTCCTTCACTGCCTGTGCTCCTGCCAACACATCCCCACACAGAGGCTCGCTTATAGGCAACACCACGGACCATACCTGCCCCAAGGGTGGTGCCCCTAACCCCGACCTCCTTCACTGCCTGTGCCCCTGCCAACATATCCCCACACAGAGGCTCGCTTATAGGCAACACCACGGACCATACCTGCCCCAAGGGTGGTGCCCCTCACCCCGACCTCCTTCACTGCCTGTGCTCCTGCCAACATATCCAGACATTCTGGAAGCAGATGAAAGCCTTCCTCTCCACTCATCTCCACCCTCACTTCCCACCGGGTGCCCAGGTCTCCCCCCTTCCCACCGGGTGCCCAGGTTTCCCCCCCCTTCCCACCGGGTGCCCAGGTTTCCCCCCCCTTCCCACCGGGTGCCCAGGTTTCCCCCCTTCCCACCGGGTGCCCAGGTCTCCCCCCTTCCCACCGGGTGCCCAGGTTTCCCCCCTTCCCACCGGGTGCCCAGGTTTCCCCCCTTCCCACCGGGTGCCCAGGTCTCCCCCCCCCCCTTTTCTGTTCAGGTATTGTGATACTCAATGAGTCATATAGAACGTAGTAATCTGTGTTCCTAATTTGCATGATAACATGGAATGTAAGTGTCATGTGTTTACACGGCTAATGTGTCTTTACCGATTCAAAAAACGTAAAAGAGACAGCACATCCAGTAGACATCCTTAGGGTTTATTCACACACCAATTGCGTTTTTTGGATTATTGAAGCCAGCCTGGTCCGGTGAGGGGTGCACCCACACTCCATACTTCTTTACTGTTTGTATCTTTACCGATTGCTCCCACTCTTACTCCTCTTCCTCCCCTGCTCCCACTCTTACGCCTCTTCCTCCCCGCCTCCTTTCTCTAGCTCCCTTCCTCGTTTTATTGAAATGTTAATAAAAACATATTTAAAAAAAAAAAAACAACAAACATAGAAGATAAGTGCACAAGTCAAAGCTTTGGCTGTTGGGCAATAATACAATCGTCCACCATAAGACCTTGGGTACTGGATGCATCTGTCCCTCTGCATCCTGACTGGTGCCATGATGCCTCCGTCTCTTTTCCTCGAATACTTCTCAGCATAGCTAAATCTTCTTTACTATAGAAATAATTTATACAATAGCTGATAGACTGTAGGATTGACAAGACAGGAGCTGTACTGAGGACCTTTAGAGTAGAAGAACTGAGAGTAGTAGAGAGGAGCTTGTACTGCAAGTTTGAAGAAGGAAGAAGTCTTCCTTCCCACCCGTCCTGTGAGGGTGACACAAGCCCCAGACCTCGTTACCTGAGTTAAACAGAGTGGCCAAGATTTCCTGGTTAAAGCCGCACTGCGAGATTACGTAGGCTTCTAGCAACTTTGCTCTATCCGGATCAGTTCCTCTGCTATAGGATACCGTCCTGCACCTTTAGACTTGTTTTCGGCGTGGGTTGGGGTTTCTCTGGCTTGTCCTCTCTCTTGAGTGGTTTAACAGGGCATAGTGTGTAGAAGTGCTGCTTTCAAGAAACTAGTGTCTGGGTCTCCCATGTGCGTCTGCTCTACACAGGAACCTGACTTAGACTGACTAGTTTGGGAGTAGGGACCTGGCAAAGCCAGGGCCCAGTTGGACCACAGCAGGGACCAACTTGTTCTGCATCCACTCTGTTCAATGATTAGTTTAAGACTACCTAGTGTGGATGTATACTTCCTCTCCCTATGTGACAACTTTATACAGGTGGTGTAGTGAGTGGTGGAAAAGAAAGCATAGCATAGAAAAGAAAGGAGTTCAGGGATAGGTAGAGAAGAAGAGAAGGTCCTCATTGGTGAACAGATTACAACAAACAATAACCCTTTAGTTACCTGCAGCTGTGCAAAACCTAAGTACAGTTAGATACAATAGCGACATCTTGTGGCAAAACTTAGGTACTACTTCATCACCACAGTTACTTGAAGTACAGACTTTTGCGAAGGGTGTAACCTAATGGTAACATCCGTGGTGGGACACCACAATAGTAAGGTCTCTGGCCATCATAGGTTACTCTCCAGATGTAAATGTGGTGCTCCACCAGGTGATGTTATGACAGATGGTTGTGACAGCTTAGCCGGAGGTGTTAGTGTCGTGATGCCAGTGCTAGTCCAGCACACAGGTGTGATGTTGGTTCCTGCTTTGTGTTGTGGCCAGTCTGTAGTGAACCCTAAATAGTCAGTGACCAGCCGGGCTGTGATGGGTCCCTTGGGCTCTTGTCACAGTAGTCCTGAGTGGCAAATGACCCACCTGGACTATCGGTACCGCCACCCACAGAAGGGGGGAAAATGATCCAGTGTTGTAAAAAAAATAGAACAACTTTACTGTGCTCTTTAGATGTGTTCTCTGTGTGGGTTAGGGTGTTCCTGGACTCTTCTCCCTTAAAGTGCCTAGCACTGCTTAATAGATATAGTACAAGTAGTAGTGAAATAACAGGTCACTTGCCAGATGGTACTGTGTGACGCCACTACGGTGGTGGTTGGTTGAGATATAACGCAGCCAGGTGGTAGATTGTTGTGACGCCAGTGCCAGTAGGGCACACCTGCTTTTATTTTAAGGTGTCTGTCTATACCCTTTCCTCTGTGGTCGGTGACCTGCCGGGCTGTGAGGGGGTCCCTTGGGTACTTATCACAGTGGTCCGGAGAGGAGTTGTGACCCACCCAGACTATCGGTACCCACAGAAAGGGGAGATGACCCAAGGATAGAGTAGTGGCTGTGTAGGTGCCGGAACAATAATCACTGTCCTGTTACCATAAATCAAAAGGTGCCAAAAATGACAAAAAATGACCTGGAGATTGCGCTCACCACCAAACAACGTAGTAGAAACCGACATTTACATAAAACACAATTTATTCAGTCCAACAATAACGGGTTTCAGGGCTATGGCGCCCCTTCATCAGATTCAGGACAGACATAGTATGCTCATGGCAAAGACCGTACTTCTATACAGCAAGGAATCCCAATGATTGGGCTAAAGGAGGGGCGGTCCATTGCCTCCTCCCCCCGGGGAGTTACCCCTATACACATCAGGGCACAATGTACATAGTCAAGGTGACATCTACAGAATTCACACAAAAAATACACATAGAAAACCTTCACACAAAGTCCATAAAATCCATATGTGAGGGTAAGTAAATGTGAGGGTAAGTAAATGTGAGGGTAAGTACATGTGAGGGTAAGTAAATGTGAGGGTAAGTAAATGTGCGGGTAAATAAATGTGCGGGTAAGTAAATGTGCGGGTAAGTAAATGTGCGGGTAAGTAAATGTGAGGGTAAGTAAATGTGCGGGTAAGTAAATGTGCGGGTAAGTAAATGTGCGGGTAAGTAAATGTGCGGGTAAGTAAATGTGCGGGTAAGTACATGTGAGGGTAAGTACATGTGAGGGTAAGTAAATGTGAGGGTAAGTACATGTGAGGGTAAAAGTACATGTGAGGGTAAGTACATGTGCTGTGAGGGTAAGTAAATGTGCGGGTAAGTAAATGTGCGGGTAAGTAAATGTGCGGGTAAGTAAATGTGCGGGTAAGTACATGTGAGGGTAAGTACATGTGAGGGTAAGTAAATGTGCGGGTAAGTAAATGTGAGGGTAAGTACATGTGAGGGTAAGTAAATGTGAGGGTAAGTAAATGTGAGGGTAAGTAAATGTGAGGGTAAGTAAATGTGAGGGTAAGTAAATGTGCGGGTAAGTAAATGTGCGGGTAAGTAAATGTGAGGGTAAGTAAATGTGAGGGTAAGTAAATGTCAGGGTAAGTAAATGTGCGGGTAAGTAAATGTGCGGGTAAGTAAATGTGAGGGTAAGTAAATGTGAGGGTAAGTAAATGTCAGGGTAAGTACATGTGAGGGTAAGTACATGTGAGGGTAAGTAAATGTGAGGGTAAGTAAATGTGAGGGTAAGTACATGTGAGGGTAAGTAAATGTGAGGGTAAGTAAATGTGAGGGTAAGTAAATGTGAGGGTAAGTACATGTGAGGGTAAGTAAATGTGAGGGTAAGTACATGTGAGGGTAAGTAAATGTGAGGGTAAGTAAATGTGAGGGTAAGTAAATGTCAGGGTAAGTACATGTGAGGGTAAGTACATGTGAGGGTAAGTAAATGTGAGGGTAAGTAAATGTGAGGGTAAGTACATGTGAGGGTAAGTAAATGTGAGGGTAAGTAAATGTGAGGGTAAGTAAATGTGAGGGTAAGTACATGTGAGGGTAAGTAAATGTGAGGGTAAGTACATGTGAGGGTAAGTAAATGTGAGGGTAAGTAAATGTGAGGGTAAGTAAATGTGAGGGTAAGTACATGTGAGGGTAAGTACATGTGAGGGTAAGTAAATGTGAGGGTAAGTACATGTGAGGGTAAGTAAATCAATTCATAACAGGCGACCCAGTGTATATATATATATCAATTCCTAATGACAACTCAGTCACAGTTCTACATATCAAAAACCTTCTCTATTAGTCCACTAACCGCAGAGCAGAGAAAACAGTCACATGATCAGACCACATCACATGATCAGACAACATGATCAGACCACATGATCAGACCAAGAGCGGTCACATGATCGGACCACATGATCAGACCACATCACATGATCGGACCACATGATCAGACCACATGATCAGACCACATCACATGATTGGACCAAGAGCGGTCACATGATCGGACCTCATGATCAGACCACATCACATGATCGGACCAAGAGCGGTCACATGACCGGACCACATGATCGGACCAAAGCCAGGAGTCGGAGGGTGTGATTACTAATCTATTAGGCATAAGTGTCATGTGGCAAGAATCCTATTTGACATGAGTCACTAGAAATGGTGAAAATAAACATGGAATAAAGAGATATAAAATAAAATACAAATATATTGTGTTGTTATAAGAACAAGGCTAAGAGGTATATGCAGACCCAATATATAAATAATAATAATAAAATACTGGTTGTGCTAGTGATGGTGTGATTGTGTCCTTGGATAATACAACTACTCCCCCACATCTGTAGGCGCCATTCTGCTTTAGGGTTTTCTTAGTATTGGATGTTCCAGCTGTGACCGAGCGCAACCGACTGGTCCTAGCCCTTCTAAATAACATTTGTGGACTCTTGGGGAGCACTTTCATGAATAGGGGGTCATTCAATAATATATGCCAATGCTTTTGTAGAATTTGGCGTATCACCCCATGTGATTGATGACATCCAGTATGTCCGTCACTCGCTGGTGGTTCTCTAGGTATCACACAATCTCGCTCAGACTGAGCCCTTCTATTGGCTTCATTGATGACTCATTTCAGATTTCCCTTCTCTACGAACCTTTGCTCCATGATTTTACTTGGAGTCTTATAGTCTATTTCTCGGGTGCCGTTTCTCTTAAATTGACTATACGGTATGTTGTTTTCCAGGGCTGATAATGGGCACTAGCAGTGGCGGAACTACCGGCCGTGGTGCGGGCCCCCGGAGCTCACACAACCTGTAGCACCCGGCGGCCGAGCAGGCCTCCCAGGTGCTACAGCTGTTTAAGGTCCGGGGGTGTTCCGGGATTCCCGGGCAGCACAGGTGACAGGCTCGGAGTGGCTTGGCGTCCGCCGGAGCAAGTACTTCCAGCGCAGCGACTTCCAGCACTCTAACAAGCGCTCCTGTGTACAGGCTGGGGGCGGACGCTGAGCTGACTGGTACCTGTACCTGTGCTGCCGGGGACCAGGGAGATCAGCGTCCGCCCCCAGCCTGTACACAGGAGCGCTTGTTAGAGATGCACCCTGCGCCGGAAGTACTTGCCCCGGCGGACACTGAGCCACACTGAGACCAACACCTGAATCCCAGGACGCCCCCCGGGAGAAGAGGAGAAGAGGAGAAGACAGCCGACGGGGGAGTTAGGTGAGTTGTGTTTTTTTTATTTTCTATCTGCTTTGCAAAGGGGGATAAAACAGGGTGGGGCCATCTATGGGGGATATACAGGGGGGGCATCTATGGGGGATATACAGGGGCATCTATGGGGGATATACAGGGGCCATCTATGGGGGATATACAGGGGGCATCTATGGGGGATATACAGGGGGCCATCTATGGGGGATATACAGGGGGCATCTATGGGGGATATACAGGGGGCATCTATGGGGGATATACAGGGGGCCATCTATGGGGGATATACAGGGGGCATCTATGGGGGATATACAGGGGCCATCTATGGGGGATATACAGGGGGCCGTCTATGGGGGATATACAGGGGCCATCTATGGGGGATATACAGGGGCCATCTATGGGGGATATACAGGGGCATCTATGGAGGATATACAGGGGCCATCTATGGGGGATATACAGGGGGCCATCTATGGGGGATATACAGGGGGGCCATCTATGGGGGATATACAGGGGGCCATCTATGGGGGATATACAGGGGGGCCATCTATGGGGGATATACAGGGGGCATCTATGGGGGATATACAGGGGGCATCTATGGGGGATATACAGGGGGCATCTATGGGGATATACAGGGGCCATCTATGGGGGATATACAGGGGCCATCTATGGGGATATACAGGGGCCATCTATGGGGGATATACAGGGGGCATCTATGGGGGATATACAGGGGGCCATCTATGGGGGATATACAGGGGCCATCTATGGGGGATATACAGGGGCCATCTATGGGGATATACAGGGGCATCTATGGGGCATAATACAGGGGGGCATCTATGGGGGATATACAGGGGGCATCTATGGGGGATATACAGGGGGCATCTATGGGGGATATACAGGGGGCATCTATGGGGGATATACAGGGGGCATCTATGGGGGATATACAGGGGGCATCTATGGGGGATATACAGGGGGCATCTATGGGGGATATACAGGGGGCATCTATGGGGGATATACAGGGGGCATCTATGGGGGATATACAGGGGGCATCTATGGGGGATATACAGGGGGCATCTATGAGGGATATACAGGGGGCATCTATGGGGGATATACAGGGGCCATCTATGGGGGATATACAGGGGGCATCTATGGGGATATACAGGGGCCATCTATGGGGGATAATACAGGGGCCATCTATGGGGGATATACAGGGGGCATCTATGGGGGATATACAGGGGGCATCTATGGGGGATATACAGGGAACATCTATGGGGGATATACAGGGGGCATCTATGGGGGATATACAGGGGGCATCTATGGGGGATATACAGGGGGCATCTATGAGGGATATACAGGGGGCATCTATGGGGGATATACAGGGGGCCATCTATGGGGGATATACAGGGGGGCCATCTATGGGGGATATACAGGGGGCCATCTATGGGGGATATACAGGGGGGGCATCTATGGGGGATATACAGGGGGCATCTATGGGAGATATACAGGGGGCATCTATGGGAGATATACAGGGGCATCTATGGGAGATATACAGGGGGCATCTATGGGGGATATACAGGGGGCATCTATGGGGGATATACAGGGGGCCATCTATGGGGGATATACAGGGGGGGCATCTATGGGAGATATACAGGGGCATCTATGGGGGATATACAGGGGGCATCTATGGGGGATACACAGGGGGCATCTATGGGGGATACACAGGGGGCATCTATGGGGGATACACAGGGGGCATCTATGGGGGATATACAGGGGGCATCTATGAGGGATATACAGGGGGCATCTATGAGGGATATACAGGGGGCATCTATGAGGGATATACAGGGGGCATCTATGGGGGATATACAGGGGGCATCTATGGGGGATATACAGGGGGCATCTATGGGGGATATACAGGGGGCATCTATGGGGGATATACAGGGGCCATCTATGGGGGATATACAGGGGCATCTATGGGGGATATACAGGGGGCCATCTATGGGGGATATACAGGGGGGGCATCTATGGGAGATATACGGGGGCATCTATGGGGGATATACAGGGGGCATCTATGGGGGATATACAGGGGGCATCTATGGGGGATATACAGGGGGCATCTATGGGGGATATACAGGGGGCATCTATGAGGGATATACAGGGGGCATCTATGGGGGATATACAGGGGGCATCTATGGGGGATATACAGGGGGCATCTATGGGGGATATACAGGGGGCATCTATGGGGGATATACAGGGGGCATCTATGGGGGATATACAGGGGGCCATCTATGGGGGATATACAGGGGGCATCTATGGGGGATATACAGGGGGCATCTATGGGGGATATACAGGGGGCCATCTATGGGGGATAATACAGAGGGGCCATCTATGGGGGATATACAGGGGGCCATCTATGGGGGATAATACAGAGGGGGATCTATGGGGGATATACAGGGGGGACATCTATGGGGGATATACAGGAGGCATCTATGGGGGATATACAGGGGGCATCTATGGGGGATATACAGGGGGGCCATCTATGGGGGATATACAGGGGCATCTATGGGGGATATACAGGGGGAATCTATGGGGGATATACAGGGGCATCTATGGGAGATATACAGGGGCATCTATGGGAGATATACAGGGGGCATCTATGGGGGATGTACAGGGGGCCATCTATGGGGGATGTACAGGGGGCCATCTATGGGGGATGTACAGGGGGCCATCTATGGGGGATGTGCAGGGGGCCATCTATGGGGGATGTACAGGGGGCCATCTATGAGGGATATACAGGGGGCATCTATGGGGGATATACAGGGGGCCATCTATGGGGGATATACAGGGGGGGCATCTATGGGGGATATACAGGGGGCATCTATGGGGGATATACAGGGGGCATCTATGGGAGATATACAGGGGGAATCTATGGGGGATATACAGGGGGCATCTATGGGGGATGTAGAGGGGGCCATCTATGGGGGATGTACAGGGGGCCATCTATGGGGGATGTACAGGGGGCCATCTATGGGGGATGTACAGGGGGGCATCTATGGGGGATGTACAGGGGGGCATCTATGGGGGATGTACAGGGGGGCATCTATCGGGGATGTACAGGGGGGCATCTATGGGGGATGTACAGGGGGGCATCTATGGGGGATGTACAGGGGGCCATCTATGGGGGATATACAGGGGGGCCATCTATGGGGGATATACAGGGGGGCCATCTATGGGGGATATACAGGGGGCCATCTATGGGGGATAATACAGGGGGGCATCTATGGGGGATATACAGGGGGGCATCTATGGGGGATATACAGGGGGCCATCTATGGGGGATAATACAGGGGGCCATCTATGGGGGATAATACAGGGGGTCAATCTATGGGGGATTATACAGGGGGGGGCATCTATGGGGGGACGGGACACCATAAGGGGGCATTTATAAGGGGACCAAATGAGAGGGCATCTATAGGGGGACAACATGGGGGACCATCTATAAGGGGGATGGACAACACAGGGGGTTAATTTATAAGGGGCCAACAAGGGTGGCATCAGTAAGGGGGAATACACAGAGGGGCATATACTATAAGGGGATCACATAGTGTCAGGGCTACCCACTAAACAAGGGTGTAAAGGGGCCAATACAGATGTGCAGTGTGTATAGAGATGAGGATGGTGTCGGAGCGAGGAGACTAATATGTCTGTCCGGCAGATTCTGTGGATTCGTGGCTCAGAGAAGTTCTAATGGCCCAGGACAGATGGAGAAGAAGATGAAAAGGAAACAACTCCGATCAGAGAAGACGTCCCCCTGTGAGTCACTTAATATAACTGCACTATAATTTATATGGTGTACAGAGCCTGTGTAGAGCTGGGTGCATTAATGGCATAGTGGTTGATTGAGGGGGGTTGACAATAGAGAGGAGTTTGTGCTGAGAGTCCCAACCCAGTGTAGAAGTGTGCTCTGCCGGAACTTTAGAAGAAGAAGTAGAATACTGAAGAATACTTGAAAATAGAAGACTACTTGTGCCCGTGTTTTGATCTCTGTTGTCGTGATACCACCCGTTGCCCTACAGTGTCGGGTGACCTGTCCTATTAGGGTGACACAAACCCCAGACCTTGTTACCTGAGTTGAGCAAGGTGGCCAAGTTTACCTGGTTACACCTGCGCTGCAATTTAGAGTACGTAGGCTTCTAGCAACTTTGCTCTATCCGGATGAGTTCCTCTTGTTTCAGGATACTGTCCTGCCATTTTAGAAGCGTTCACGGCGTGGGTTGGGGTGTTCTCTCTCAATTAGTTTAGCACTGCATAGTTGAAACAAAGATAGCATCTAAAAGAAAAGTCTCTCCCTCTCCCATGTGCGTCCGCCCACTACCACACTCCTGACTAGACTACACTGGACACTGACTGGAGGGGGGACCTGGCAAAGGCAGGGCCCAGCTGGACCACAGCAGGGACCGTCTTGTCTTGCGTCCTCTCTCCACCAAGACTTGGGTAAGACTCCCTAAGTGTGGGCATGCACTTCCTCTCCCCATGTGACAACTTCCTACAGGAGGTGTAATGTCCCCTGTGAGTGGTAGGGAAGAAAGTGTAAAGAGAAGGAGAATAGAGATAGGTAGGTAGAAGAAAAGAGCAGCTCTCACTGGTGTGCAGAACCATGTGGTACAGAAATAACAGTAACCCATTATTAACTACAGCTGTGCAATACATATTCAATACTGACATCTAGTGGTGGACAATAAAATAACCTCTAGACACTCCAGCACCACTTGAGCTGACTAAAGAACTTTTTGGACAGGTGTATGAGACACAAAAAGAAAAGAAGAACCACAGTGGTGGGACACCACACTCCCACACAGAGCCAACCAACTCCATCTACAGAGGTGAGTGTGTGTGGAGAGCAGGGATAGGTAGAAGTAGACAGCACCTCCTATAGGTCAGCACTGAACACATGGTACACCAGTAACCCAATTCCTTCCTCAGCTGTGCAATACATAGAAATACAAAAGACTGACATCTAGTGGTGAAACTGTAAACCACTTCATCACCACTGGTGCCTAAGGCACTGAACAGTGGTACACCACCCATGGGAGAACAAAGATGGAGAGTAAAGCTCTCTCTATAGCGATACTTCTAATGTGAGACGGATCCTCTTGAGCTAGAAGGTCGGAACCTTAGAAATGCGTTGAGGAAGTTTGCCTTCAATTTTGTCGGCTGCCATTTTGTAGTAGGCTTGACATGGTGAGGTGGAGCGGGTAGTAACTGTCTCCACCCCCTCTTCTCGCACAGGATACATGGAGCAGCAGTTGAGACAGTAGAAGGAGCAAATCACAGCCAAATTGTAGGTCACCTGAGATGGGACCTGAGTTACAGCTCCGGCCGCAGACAGTCATCCGAGGAGGAGGAATTATACTTGGGCTCTGTCTCCAGCGTCAGATTGAGCGTTGCACCGAAGCCACTTACTTCAGACCATGGGGAAGGTGGTGTGGGGTTCACCCGGGGCAGGGCCCTGATTGCTGGAGGACCTAGAGGAGCTAGCACCGGGCGTGCAGCTGCAGGGTTCGGGGCAGGTAAAGGCACTGCCAGTGGGACAGCACCTGGACAATATCTTACACGGCTTTGGCTGTAGCCGCCACCACATGTTGCTCCTCCGTCGCCATCTTACATGCATGTAAAGATTAAAGGGGTTATCCAGCTCTACAAAAACACGGCCACTTTTCCCCCTACTGTTGTCTCCAGTTCAGGTGCAGTTTGCAATTAAGCTCCATTTACTTCAATGGAACAGAGTTCCATGGTTCCAAAACCCCACCCAAACTGGAGACAACAGTAGGGGGAAAGTGTCCATGTTTTTGTAGCGCTGGATAACCCCTTTAAGTCACGTCCGGTAGGTGGAGACAAGGAGTAGTAATGAAAGTCTATTGAAGCAGGCTCCAACAAGATGGCAGCTCCCGGTGACATCAGTAGAAGATTGCAGCAGCTTCGGAGCTACCTCCCAAACACAGAGCACACTTGTGGTTTTGCCTGCTGCTGGCGGGGATGAGGTACTTTCTTTTTCTTCTTTTTGTAGGGAGGCGGTACTTTGCACTTTTCCCACGCTTGTGCAGGCGACTCTTTTAACCCCTTGAGTGGGTGGCTTGTGGCACAGCAGTAATTGAGCAGGCTAGGCTGACACACTGTAACGCCGCCCCAGCAGAACGGATGGGGCTGCAATTAGGTCAGGCTTTCTGTAAAACTGTAAGCTCTGCAGAACCGCACCTGGAAATCTGCACAATCTGAACACGTCACTTGCATTTTGTACTTCCACAACATTTTACACATAAAGGAGATAAAGGGCAGGGCCCTGCAATCAGTAAAATGTATTTACCGCAAAACGCACCAAAAAAAACACAAAACACAAAAATCTTGCAGCTGTAGATGCACTTTTAAAAGGTTTCACTTTTGGAAACGAGAGTTCTGACGCCTGTTCGTGACGCCACGCAAAGCAGTGCTGTAACTCGGGATTGGTGGGTGTTGTTAGCAGTGGGCAAGGTGTCATAGTGGTCAGGATGCCCACTCCCAGCTATACGAGCACTCAGTTTTGTAAAGGTAGCACTGGGTGTGTGTGGGTGCGGAGCAACAAATGAGCACAGAGTCAAGAACTTAAGCAGGTTAACACTTTACTTAGAATCTTTAGTGCAATACAGAAGGTAAAAAGTGGGCAAAGAACGACGTCCTTTCTCCAGACGGACAACAGAGACGCGCTTGTAGTGTAGGTAGAAGGTAGTAGGTGTTACTTAGGTGTAGTAAGGTTCACGGACTGTCTTGGGGCCTTGCCTAGTAGTACAGAACTCTGCCGGGATAACATGTAGTGTCTGACTTGTGGTGAAGAATCTCATACTCACGGTTAAGACTGAGAAGACAGAAGAAGAAGAAGAAGAAGAAGATGGCCTTATGCCAGAAGAGGCCTTGGAGTGTCAGGTCTGCTCATACGAGTCCCAGGGTTGAACAACTGGGTATAGTTAACCCCTCAAGGTTCCCCAAGTAGTCGCGCAGGTTTCAATGGAGTTCATCAGCTTAAGCACTTTGCTCCACTGCAGACTAATCCCAGTTCTCCATTGTAATGACTAACTGTAGAATGGGTTATGCCTGGCCTTATCCCTGGCCTTATGCCTGGCCTTATGCCTGGCCTTATCCCTGGCCTTATCCCTGGCCTTATCCCTGGCCTTATCCCTGGCCTTATCCCTGGCCTTATCCCTGGCCTCATCCCTGGCGTTATGCCTGGCCTCATCCCTGGCCTTATCCCTGGCCTTATCCCTGGCCTTATCCCTGGCCTCATCCCTGGCGTTATGCCTGGCCTCATCCCTGGCCTCATCCCTGGCCTCATCCCTGGCCTCATCCCTGGCCTCATCCCTGGCCTCATCCCTGGCCTCATCCCTGGCCTCATCCCTGGCCTCATCCCTGGCCTCATCCCTGGCCTCATCCCTGGCCTCATCCCTGGCCTCATCCCTGGCCTCATCCCTGGCCTCATCCCTGGCCTCATCCCTGGCCTCATCCCTGGCCTCATCCCTGGCCTCATCCCTGGCCTCATCCCTGGCCTCATCCCTGGCCTCATCCCTGGCCTCATCCCTGGCCTCATCCCTGGCCTCATCCCTGGCCTCATCCCTGGCCTCATCCCTGGCCTCATCCCTGGCCTCATCCCTGGCCTCATCCCTGGCCTCATCCCTGGCCTCATCCCTGGCCTCATCCCTGGCCTCATCCCTGGCCTCATCCCTGGCCTCATCCCTGGCCTCATCCCTGGCCTCATCCCTGGCCTCATCCCTGGCCTCATCCCTGGCCTCATGCCTGGCCTCATGCCTGGCCTCATGCCTGGCCTCATGCCTGGCCTCATGCCTGGCCTCATGCCTGGCCTCATGCCTGGCCTTATGCCTGGCCTTATGCCTGGCCTTATCCCTGGCCTTATCCCTGGCCTTATCCCTGGCCTCATCCCTGGCGTTATGCCTGGCGTTTCACACCTCTGGGTTTAGCACTGCATGCTTGTTATTGGTAGTCTCTCATAGGAATCTGTGGTCCCTGACAAGGTCCTGACCCTCAGGCCAGGCCATAAGCTTAAACAGGTTCTCTTGCTTTGTCTCTTTCGCCACCACAAACTAAAGAGGACCCTCCCACCAGGAAGTAACTATCCTATATAGCGGTGACTGGGACTAACCTCCCATTGGTGTGGAAAGTGCTAGAAAGGAAGGCGTGTAGAAGTGATAGGTGAGGAAGTGTGAGGCACCCAGGCCAGTGATTGGACAACAAACAAACTGTTAGGAACAGAATAAACCCTTCAGACCTTCAGTTGTGCAGTGAGAATAGGGGAGAGGGAGACACCAAGTGGTAATAGTGCAAAATGGCACCCCTCATCCCAGAGTGTGACACCTGACAGTTACCTTTAGACAGGTGATAGACAAGACGTAGTGAAACACCTGTACTGGGCCACTACTATAGGCTGTATAGTGTTACATCCATCTTCTCCAGCCACCGGGAGTCAAAGGCTGAGCTCATCAGATAACTCATCACTGTGTAGGACTCTGTTCTCATGTTCAGGTTTGTGATGCCCGTTTTACAGGGAAAAACGAGAGTAGATTTAGACAGATGAGACTTCAGTCTTCTCTCCCTCTATAATCTGCTCCAAGACCCAAAAGTCACACAGATCACCTGAAGGTGCCATGCTCTCTGTACCATGTGTCTCCGATGACATCACATGAGGAGAAGGTCAGCAGTGCCCGCCGCCTCCCCCACTTCTAACCCCTCTTCTCATTGCCCCCAGGTCCTGCGCTACTGCTGCTGTTCTCCCCGCACAGTAGAGGTTCTGCTGAATACGTACAGTAAACTGCGAGGAACTGAGGACTGGACAGAGGTCGTCCCTGAGGAAGAGCAGCAGGCGAGTCATGTGGATGATGGGTTCCACCATATCCAGGGCAAATGTACAGTAACAATAAAAGGGGGCTCCACCATATCCAGGGCAAATACACAGTAACTATAAAAGGGGGCTCCACCATACCCAGGTCAAATACACAGTAACTATAAAAGGGGGCTCCACCATATCCAGGGCAAATGCATAGTGACTATAAAAGGGGGCTCCACCATATCCAGGGCAAATACATAGTAACTATAAAAGGGGGCTCCACCATATCCAGGGCAAATACACAGTAACTATAAAAGGGGGCTCCACCATATCCAGGGCAAATACACAGTAACTATAAAAGGGGGCTCCACCATATCCAGGGCAAATGTACAGTGACTATAATAGGAGGCTCCACCATATCCAGGGCAAATACACAGTAACTATAAAAGGGGGCTCCACCATATCCAGGGCAAATGTACAGTGACTATAATAGGAGGCTCCACCATATCCAGGGCAAATGTACAGTGACTATAATAGGAGGCTCCACCACATCCAGGGCAAATACATAGTAACAATAATAGGAGGCTCCACCACATCCAGGGTAAATGCACAGTAACTATAATAGGGGGCTCCACCACATCCAGGGCAAATGTACAGTAACAATAATAGGAGGCTCCACCACATCCAGGGCAAATGTACAGTGACAATAAAAGGGGGCTCCACCACATCCAGGGCAAATGCACAGTAACTATAATAGGAGGCTCCACCATATCCAGGGCAAATACATAGTAACAATAAAAGGGGGCTCCACCATATCCAGGTCAAATACACAGTAACTATAAAAGGGGGCTCCACCATATCCAGGGCAAATGCACAGTAACTATAATAGGAGGCTCCACCATATCCAGGGCAAATACATAGTAACAATAAAAGGGGGCTCCACCACATCCAGGGCAAATGTACAGTAACTATAATAGGAGGCTCCACCATATCCAGGGCAAATGCATAGTGACTATAAAAGGGGGCTCCACCATATCCAGGGCAAATGCACAGTAACTATAAAAGGGGGCTCCACCATATCCAGGGCAAATGCACAGTGACTATAAAAGGGGGCTCCACCATATGCAGGGCAAATGCACAGTAACTATAAAAGGGGGCTTCACCACATCCAGGGCAAATACACAGTAACTATAAAAGGGGGCTCAACCATATGCAGGGCAAATACACAGTAACTATAAAAGGGGGCTCAACCATATGCAGGGCAAATACACAGTAACTATAAAAGGGGGCTCCACCATATCCAGGGTAAATGCACAGTGACTATAAAAGGGGGCTTCACCATATCCAGGGCAAATGCACAGCAACTATAAGAGGGGGGCTCCACCATATCCAGAGGAAATATACAGTAACTATTAGAGGGGCCCTAAATATATAAAATATAAAAGAGAAACAGTCACCGGCACTACTGAATCTGGTATAAAATATTCTTTGAAATAACGTTTTAACAAGGGTAGGAGCTCCTTGTTGAAACACAATATATGGGGTTCTTACTTTTACTGTAACTGTAGTTTATCATAGTAGACATCGAAAAGAAAAAAGAAGTGTAGAGGGCGCTCACCATTTAAAACTTCTTAAAAACGCCATAGCAGGATGAGCGTGGAAGGCGATGCCAGATCCTTCTAATTAGCAGTCACGCTGGTGCACTGATTAAGACGATCTGGCATCGCCTTCCACGCTCATCCTGCTATGGCGTTTTTAAGAAGTTTTAAATGGTGAGCGCCCTCTACACTTCTTTTTTCTTTTCGATGTCTACTATAAGAGGGGGCCTCCACCATATCCAGGGAATATCTACAGTAACTATAAGAGGGGGCCTCCACCATATCCAGGGAATATCTACAGTAACCATAAGAGGGGGCCTCTACCATATTCAGAGGAAATATACAGTAACTATAAGAGGGGGCCTCTACCATATCCAGGGAATATCTACAGTAACTATAAGAGGGGGCCTCTACCATATTCAGAGGAAATATACAGTAACTATAAGAGGGGGCCTCTACCATATACAGAGGAAATATACAGTAACTATAAGAGGGGGCCTCCCAACATATTCAGGGGAAATATACAGTAACTATAAGAGGGGGCCTCTACCATATCCAGGGAATATCTACAGTAACTATAAGAGGGGGCCTCCACCATATTCAGGGGAAATATACAGTAACTATAAGAGGGGGCCTCCACCATATCCAGGGAATATCTACAGTAACTATAAGAGGGGGCCTCTACCATATCCAGAGGAAATATACAGTAACTATAAGAGGGGGCCTCCACCATATCCAGGGTATATCTACAGTAACTATAAGAGGGGGCCTCCACCATATCCAGGGAATATCTACAGTAACTATAAGAGGGGGCCTCTACCATATCCAGGGAATATCTACAGTAACTATAAGAGGGGGCCTCTACCATATCCAGGGAATATCTACAGTAACTATAAGAGGGGGCCTCCACCATATCCAGGGAATATCTACAGTAACTATAAGAGGGGGCCTCTACCATATCCAGGGAATATCTACAGTAACTATAAGAGGGGGCCTCCCACCATATTCAGGGGAAATATACAGTAACTATAAGAGGGGGCCTCCACCATATTCAGGGGAAATATACAGTAACTATAAGAGGGGACCTCCACCATATTCAGGGGAAATGTGTAGTAACTATAAGAGGGGGCCTCCACCATATCCAGGGAATATCTACAGTAACTATAAGAGGGGGCCTCCACCATATCCAGGGAATATCTACAGTAACTATAAGAGGGGGGCCTCCCACCATATTCAGGGGAAATATACAGTAACTATAAGAGGGGACCTCCACCATATTCAGGGGAAATGTGTAGTAACTATAAGAGGGGGCCTCCACCATATCCAGGGAATATCTACAGTAACTATAAGAGGGGGCCTCCACCATATCCAGGGAATATCTACAGTAACTATAAGAGGGGGCCTCCACCATATCCAGGGAATATCTACAGTAACTATAAGAGGGGACCTCTACCATATTCAGGGGAAATATACAGTAACTGTAAGAGGGGGCCTCCACCATATCCAGGGGAAATGTACAGTAACTATAAGAGGGGGCCTCCACCATATTCGGAGGAAATGTACAGTAACTATAAGAGGGGGCCTCCACCATATTCAGAGGAAATATACAGTAACTATAAGAGGGGGCCTCCACCATATTCAGAGGAAATATACAGTAACTATAAGAGGGGGCCTCCACCATATCCAGGGAATATCTACAGTAACTATAAGAGGGGACCTCTACCATATCCAGAGGAAATATACCGTAACTATAAGAGGGGGCCTCCACCATATTCAGAGGAAATATACAGTAACTATAAGAGGGGGCCTCCACCATATTCAGAGGAAATATACAGTAACTATAAGAGGGGGCCTCCACCATATTCAGAGGAAATATACAGTAACTATAAGAGGGGGCCTCCACCATATCCAGGGAATATCTACAGTAACTATAAGAGGGGACCTCTACCATATCCAGAGGAAATATACAGTAACTATAAGAGGGGGCCTCCACCATATTCAGGGGAAATGTACAGTAACTATAAGAGGGGGCCTCCACCATATTCAGAGGAAATATACAGTAACTATAAGAGGGGGCCTCCACCATATTCAGAGGAAATATACAGTAACTATAAGAGGGGGCCTCCACCATATTCAGAGGAAATATACAGTAACTATAAGAGGGGACCTCTACCATATCCAGAGTAAAAATACCGTAACTATAAGAGGGGGCCTCCACCATATTCAGAGGAAATATACAGTAACTATAAGAGGGGGCCTCCACCATATTCAGAGGAAATATACAGTAACTATAAGAGGGGACCTCTACCATATCCAGAGTAAAAATACCGTAACTATAAGAGGGGGCCTCCACCATATTCAGGGAATATCTACAGTAACTATAAGAGGGGGCCTCCACCATATTCAGGGAATATCTACAGTAACTATAAGAGGGGGCCTCCACCATATCCAGGGAATATCTACAGTAACTATAAGAGGGGGCCTCCACCATATCCAGGGAATATCTACAGTAACTATAAGAGGGGGCCTCTACCATATCCAGGGAATATCTACAGTAACTATAAGAGGGGGCCTCCACCATATCCAGGGAATATCTACAGTAACTATAAGAGGGGGCCTCTACCATATCCAGGGGAAATGTACAGTAACTATAAGAGGGGGCCTCCACCATATCCAGGGGAAATATATAGTAAAGGGGGCTCCAGGCAGACAGGCCCTCTCTCACGCTGAACAACTAAGGTGTGTGGAGAATTTGATGTAGTGTTGGGGTTTGGGGGTCACTGTGGGGGTTATATTTACACTCTGACCCTCATATCTTATCTCTCCAGAGAAGCCCTCTGTTCTTTCAGTCGGTGTTCTCCCTGTCGCGCAGTCCTCGATCTCTCCAGCACCTGTGCCGATGTGCTCTGCGCTCACACCTTGAAGGAAGACTCCCGGATGCTCTGCCCAAGTTACAGCTCCCTCCCCCACTCCTGCACTTTTTACAACTTGGTTTTGAAGGAGTCTTGTACTGACTGTCCTCCCCCACCTGTTATACTGTATATACTATGCAGTGTATATTATGTATAGTGTATGATTTGTGACTGACAACCAATAAAATACAATATGGACAATGACTGTCTATGCCTCACCTCTTGTCATCATCACCTACATCTCCTCCATAACATCTACATCTCCTCCATAACATCTACAGCTCCTCCATAACATCTACAGCTCCTCCATAACATCTACATCTACATCTCCTCCATAACATCTACATCTCCTCCATAACATCTACATCTACAGCTCCTCCATAACATCTACATCTCCATCTCCTCCATAACATCTACATCTCCTCCATAACATCTACATCTCCTCCATAACATCTACATCTACATCTCCTCCATACCATCTACAGCTCCTCCATAACATCTACATCTACAGCTCCTCCATAACATCTACATCTCCATCTCCTCCATAACATCTACATCTCCTCCATAACATCTACATCTCCTCCATAACATCTACATCTCCTCCATAACATCTACATCTCCTCCATAACATCTACATCTCCTCCCTAACATCTACATCTCCTCCATAACATCTACATCTCCTCCATAACATCTACATCTCCTCCATAACATCTACATCTCCTCCATAACATCTACATCTACATCTCCTCCATAACATCTACATCTCCTCCATAACATCTCCAGCTCCTCCATAACATCTCCAGCTCCTCCATAACATCTACACCTACAGCTCCTCCATAACATCTACATCTACATCTCCTCCATAACATCTACATCTCCATCTCCTCCATAACATCTACATCTCCTCCATAACATCTACAGCTCCTCCATAACATCTACATCTACATCTCCTCCATAACATCTACATCTCCTCCATAACATCTACATCTAGAGCTCCTCCATAACATCTACATCTCCTCCATAACATCTACATCTCCTCCATAACATCTACATCTCCTCCATAACATCTACATCTACAGCTCCTCCATAACATCTACATCTCCTTCATAACATCTACAGCTCCTCCATAACATCTACATCTACTCCATAACATCTACATCTCCTCCATAACATCTACATCTCCTCCATAACATCTACATCTACATCTCCTCCATAACATCTACATCTACATCTCCTCCATAACATCTACATCTCCTCCATAACATCTACATCTACATCTCCTCCATAACATCTACATCTCCATCTCCTCCATAACATCTACATCTCCATCTCCTCCATAACATCTACATCTCCTCCATAACATCTACATCTACATCTCCTCCATAACATCTACATCTCCTCCATAACATCTACATCTCCTCCATAACATCTACATCTACATCTCCTCCATAACATCTACAGCTCCTCCATAACATCTACATCTCCTCCATAACATCTACATCTACATCTCCTCCATAACATCTACATCTACATCTCCTCCATAACATCTACATCTCCTCCATAACATCTACAGCTCCTCCATAACATCTACAGCTCCTCCATAACATCTACATCTCCTCCATAACATCTACAGCTCCTCCATAACATCTACATCTCCTCCATAACATCTACAGCTCCTCCATTACATCTACATCTACAGCTCCTCCATAACATCTACAGCTCCTCCATAACATCTACAGCTCCTCCATAACATCTACAGCTCCTCCATAACATCTACAGCTCCTCCATAACATCTACAGCTCCTCCATAACATCTACAGCTCCTCCATAACATCTACATCTACATCTCCTCCATAACATCTACATCTCCTCCATAACATCTACATCTCCTCCATAACATCTACATCTCCTCCATAACATCGACATCTACATCTCCTCCATAACATCTACATCTCCTCCATAACATCTACATCTCCTCCATAACATCTACATCTACATCTCCTCCATAACATCTACATATCCTCCATAACATCTACATCTACATCTCCTCCATAACATCTGCATCTACATCTCCTCCATAACATCTGCATCTCCTCCATAACATCTACATCTACATCTCCTCCATAACATCTACACCTCCTCCATAACATCTACATCTCCTCCATAACATCTACATCTCCTCCCTAACATCTACATCTCCTCCATAACATCTACATCTACATCTCCTCCATAACATCTACATCTCCTCCATAACATCTACATCTACATCTCCTCCATAACATCTACATCTACATCTCCTCCATAACATCTCCATCTACATCTCCTCCATAACATCTCCATCTCCTTCATAACATCTACATCTACATCTCCTCCATAACATCTACATCTCCTCCATAACACCTACATCTCCTCCATAACATCTACATCTCCTCCATAACATCTACATCTACATCTCCTCCATAACATCTACATCTACATCTCCTCCATAACATCTACACCTACATCTCCTCCATAACATCTACACCTACATCTCCTCCATAACATCTACACCTACATCTCCTCCATAACATCTACATCTACATCTCCTCCATAACATCTACATCTACATCTCCTCCATATCATGTACATCTCCTCCATAACATCTACACCTACATCTCCTCCATAACATCTACATCTACATCTCCTCCATAACATCTACATCTCCTCCATAACATCTACATCTCCTCCATAACATCTACATCTACATCTCCTCCATAACATCTACATCTCCTCCATAACATCTACATCTCCTCCATAACATCTACATCTCCTCCATAACATCTACACCTACATCTCCTCCATAACATCTACAGCTCCTCCATAACATCTACACCTACATCTCCTCCATAACATCTACAGCTCCTCCATAACATCTACATCTCCTCCATAACATCTACATCTCCTCCATAACATCTACATCTCCTCCATAACATCTACATCTCCTCCCTATGTGCCGCTGTGGTGCATTCTGTAACCCTTGGAGATGGTACGTGATATGGGGAGACGTCCGGCTGTAGATGGGTTAATAATGTACAAAGGAACAATCAAATAGAATAGGTGCAGCTCACCGAGACCTCCCAATATCCGAGGTGAAACAGACACAATAACTGATGTGTCCAACAATAGACAAAGACCAATAAATCTAATAACCTGTCCCCAAGGTCAGAGAAAAATAATCATTTAACTATTTCATAGTATAACAGTATAGTAACAACAGTATAACAGTATAGTAACAGTATAATAGTATAACAGTATAGTAACAACAGTATAATAGTATAACAGTATAATAACAGTATAACAGTATAGTAACAACAGTATAATAGTATAACAGTATAATAACAGTATAACAGTATAGTAACAACAGTATAATAGTATAACAGTATAATAACAGTATAACAGTATAGTAACAACAGTATAACAGTATAGTAACAGTATAAGGCCAGGTTCAGACTATGTAACTGTGCGGCTGTATTTGCGGCTGTAATTGTGCGGCGGTATTTTTGGTGGTTCATGCGTACGCTGGAAAGTATAGGATATACGGCTGCACAGTGCACACTATGTATGAATCTACGGCCAGATCGTAAACGGACCCGTAAAAAATGAACAAGACCATTGTTTGCGGCTGGTAATGCGGCCGTGGATTGACAGGCGGTTCGTACGGAGTACTTCAAAAATAGCCGGCAATGATGCCGAATGCCGATGCCTCTAATAGTTAATATATTAAATTAATAAAACACATTCTCTTTGTAATAAAGTCCCTTTCGTTGGTCAATAATTTAATTCTAACAAATCCATCATTTTGCAATTAAATATACTGTTAAAATAAATAGATATATAAATAAATGTATATTTATATAATTATTTTCTGACAGTATATTTAATTGCACAATGATGGATTCGTTAGAATTAAATTATTGAACAACGAAACTGAATTTATTTCAACGAAAATTTGTTTTCTTAATTAAATATTAATTAGTACAGGAAGCTCCATAAGCCGGTAATTCATATTGCCGGTAATAGAGCTTTCTGTACTAATCATCACTTTACTTTAATGAAAACATCAAATGTTTCTTCTAATTATGTTATCACAATAGCATTATTAGAAGAAACATTTAGAATTATATGTGCGCTCAGCTGATTGGCTGACCGGCTGAGCGCACATATAATGAGCCGGTCCGCAGTACAGTGACTTCATTGTGCTGCGGACCAGCGAAGAGACAACATCGGGGTGAGTATAGAGCTCTCCCCACCCCCTCCCCGGCACTGCACCCCTCCCAGCAAGGAAGGGGGGGTCACTTAACCCCTTCCTTGCTGGGATGGGTGCAGTCTGACATCAGTCTGGCCCCCAAGGGGTTAAGGGGGATGCAATACATCCTCCCTTAACCCCTTGGGGGCCAGACTGTAAGCAGCGATCTGTAAAGATGCTGCATACTGTAAGGAGCACAACACCGCTCACAATGATGGGTGTTGTGCTCCTGTTTGTGTGTTTCTCCCTTTTTGTTTTTCAGATATCGGTATCCTGGGGATTACGTCGGATTCCGTGGACTACGTCGATGACCAGCGTTTTTTTGTTTTTTTTTAATAAAATGGTCAATGAGGGGTGTGGGGGTGTTTTTATTTGAATAAAAAAATTTTTTAACTTGTGTCTTGTCTTTATTTCTTTACTTTATAGACTTAGTAGTGGAAGCTGTCTAATAGACGGAATCCATTACTAAGTTGGGGCCTAGTGTTAGCCGGTATAAAATGGCTAACACTAACCCCCTATTATTACCCCAGTGCCCAATGCCACCAGGGGTACTGGGAAGAGCCGGGTACAAGTGGTCCCGGAGCGTCAAAATTGGCGCTCCTGGACCGGGCGGCAGCAGGCTGGTAAGATTTAGGCTGGGGAGGGCCTAAACCAATGGCTCTTCCCACCCTGGTGTTACCAGGCTGCTGTCGTTTGGTTTTTAACCCGGCTGGTTATAAAAATAGGGGGGACCCTATGCGTTTTTTTTTATTAAATAAATAAATAATAAAAAAAAAACGCATAGGGTCCCCATTTTTATAACCAGCCGGGTTAAAAACCAAACGACAGCAGCCTGGTAACACCAGGGTGGGAAGAGCCATTGGTTTAGGCCCTCCCCAGCCTAAATCTTACGGCCTGTTGCCGCCCGGCCCAGGAGCGCCAATTTTGAGGCTCCGGGACCACTGGCACCCGGCTCTTCCCAGTACCCCTGGTGGCATTGGGTACTGGGGTAATAATAGGGGGTTAGTGTTAGCCATTTTATACCGGCTAACACTAGGCCCCAACTTAGTAATGGATTCCGTCTATTAGACGGCTTCCACTACTAAGTCTATAAAGTAAAGAAATAAAGACAAGACACAAGTTAAAAAATTTTTTTACTCAAATAAAAACACCCCCACACCCCTCATTGACCATTTTATTAAAAAAACAACCGCTGGTCATCGACGTAGTCCACGGAATCCGACGTAATCCCCAGGATACCGATATCTGAAAAACAAAAAGGGAGAAACACACAAAAAACACACAAACAGGAGCACAACACCCATCATTGTGAGCGGTGTTGTGCTCCTTACAGTATGCAGCATCTTTACAGATCGCTGCTTACAGTCTGGCCCCCAAGGGGTTAAGGGAGGATGTATTGTATCCCCCTTAACCCCTTGGGAGCCAGACTGATGTCAGACTGCACCCATCCCAGCAAGGAAGAGGTTAAGTGACCCCCCCTTCCTTGCTGGGAGGGGTGCAGTGCAGGGGAGGGGGTGGGGAGAGCTCTATACTCACCCCGATGTTGTCTCTTCGCTGGTCCGCAGCACAATGAAGTGACTGTGCTGCGGACCGGCTAATTATATGTACGGTCAGCCGAACAGCCAATCAGCTGAGCGCACATATAATTCTAAATGTTTCTTCTAATAAAGCTATTGTGATAACATAATTAGAAGAAACATTTGATGTTTTCATTAAAGTAAAGTGATGATTAGTACAGAAAGCTCTATTACCGGCAATATGAATTAACGGCTTATGCAGCTTCCTGTACTAATTAATATTTAATTAATAAAACACATTTTCGATGAAATAAATTATTGACCAACGAAACTGAATTTAATTCTAATGAATCCATCATTGTGCAATTAAATATACTGTCAAAAAATAAATATATAGATAAATATACATTTATTTATATATCTATTTATTTTAACAGTATATGTAATTGCACAATGATGGAATCGTTTACATTTAATTATTGAACAACGAAAGGGACTTTATTACAAAGAAAATGTGTTTTATTATTTTAATAGATTAACCATGAGAGACATCGGCATTAGTGCAGAGGATCGCAAACCCCGGTAATAGCGATTCCTGTAAACTGTTTCCCTGCTTTCCCAGATGCAGCCAGAGGTGTTTCCATCACTTTCTTAAGATTTTATTTGTTATTTTTAGTTGAACCAGATTTCCAAGTAAATGACCGTATGTTTTCAGCCGCATGTCTATTTTTTCCCACGGCCGGAGTTTCATCCGCACATTTACAGCCGCATAAAAAATACAGCCGCACAGTTACATAGTGTGAACCTAGCCTAATAGTATAACAGTATAGTAACAGTAGTATAATAGTATAACAGTATAGTAACAACAGTATAACAGTAGTATAATAATAATTATTATTATTATTATTAACAACAACTGTATAAATAGATTTGCATTTTGAGCGAAATACATAGAGCTTGAAAAGAGCGCCCCTTTAACTGTGACTTCTCTTTAAGAGAAAATTTAACCTTTGATATCGTCCCTTTAAGAGCGACTTGGGTACCGTCCCTTTAAGAGCGACTTGGTTACCTCTGCTACTTCACTGACTCTTTTAGCTCTGCTGTATCATGTGGGTATCAGCTCTGCTACATGGCTGGCTCAGCTCTGCTACGTAGTGCGGGTGTCGGCTCTGCTACACGGCTGCTACAGCTCTGCTATGTAGTGTGGGTGTCGGCTCTGCTACATGGCTGCCTCAGCTCTGCTATGTAGTGCGGGTATAGTCTGCTATACAACTGCCTCAGCTCTGCCACGTAGTGCGGTTATCGGCTCTGCTACACGGCTGCCTCGGCTCTGCTACGTAGTGCGGGTATAGTCTGCTACACGGCTGCTACAGCTCTGCTATGTAGTGTGGGTGTCGGCTCTGTTACACAGCTGCCTCAGCTCTGCTATGTAGTGCGGGTATAGTCTGCTATACAACTGCCTCAGCTCTGCCACGTAGTGCGGTTATCGGCTCTGCTACACGTCTGGCTCGGCTCTGCTACGTAGTGCGGGTATGGGCTCTGCTACACGTCTGGCTCATCTCTGCTTCTTTACTGACTGGACTCTGCTACTTATAATGGTAAAGATCATTGCTCGGTTACCATGGCAATCTTATTCATGTTAGTGAGACCAAATTGTTAAGGACCTTCCATCTTCTATTGGCCAATAGTGGACATGTCTGACTGATAGGACCTTAGACTTTCTATTGGCTGCTATATGTCAGCTATTTGCATATGTGCTGTGATTGGCTGTTTGCGTTTACAGTGTGGCCATTATTTCCTATAGGAAATTAGGGGTCGTTAAACGTAAATTTCTTAAAGAAGAAAGAAGACATATACAGCTACAGCTACACATACAGCTACATATACAGCTACATATACAGCTACAGCTACATATACAGATACAGCTACAGTTACATATACAGCTACACATACAGCTACATATACAGATACAGCTACACATACATATACAGCTACACATACAGCTACATATACAGATACAGATACACATACATATACACATACAGCTACATATACAGATAAATATATACACATACAGATACATATACACATACAGCTACATATACAGATACATATACAGATACAGCTACACATACAGCTACACATACATATACAGCTACACATACATATACACATACAGCTACATATACAGCTACAGCTACAGCTACATATACAGCTACAGCTACATATACAGCTACACATACAGCTACATATACAGATACAGCTACAGTTACATATACAGCTACACATACAGCTACATATACAGCTACAGCTACACATACAGCTACATATACAGCTACATATACAGCTACAGCTACACATACATATACAGCTACAGCTACACATACAGCTACATATACAGCTACAGCTACAGTTACATATACAGCTACACATACAGCTACATATACAGTTACATATACAGCTACACATACAGCTACATATACAGCTACAGATACATATACATATACAGCTACAGCTACACATACAGCTACATATACAGCTACAGCTACAGTTACATATACAGCTACACATACAGCTACATATACAGTTACATATACAGCTACACATACAGCTACATATACAGCTACAGATACATATACAGATACATATACAACTACACATACTTATACAGTGTAGGGATCTTCCCGGGGGATGGTGTGTTTGGACACAGTTCACATCAGACTTGGATATATAAAATAACAGCTTGGCGTTTATTTGCAGCATAAACCGTCCAGCAATCAGTAATACAGCAGCACCGCGCTTATAGGAACCAAAACAAAAAGCTCTTACCCATCCGGGCGCTTCCTAACATACAGGTCACCTATCTGACACTATATAACATGGCGTCTCTCACCTGGATACCGCAGGGTGTGTATACGCTCCAGCAGCGGCTGTATTCCCAGGCTGATCCCTCCTGGCTGAGAGCGACCATCTGCACACTGCAGAGCTTTTACCCTCCTTCAGGCTCATCAGAGCGCACCTGATGGGAACACCTGACCTGGATCGGGGGAAGGGAATGGCAGGTCCCACTACCAACCTACCCGCCATTCCATGTAACATCCAGGCCCGGTAATAATAAATAACAACTCAGCAGCATAACACTGCTGAGTGACAGATCCCTCCTGGACTTACCATCTGACGCTGTGTAGTAACCTAGGTGAGATGTACACCCCCTCCAACACATCTCCTGTGACCTGTCTAAACTTTATATGTAGCTGTATATGTAGCTGTATATGTATGTGTATATGTATATGTAGATGTATCTGTATGTGTATCTGTATATGTATCTGTATATGTATATGTATGTGTATATGTATATGTAGCTGTGTATGTATATGTAGTTGTGTATGTATATGTAGTTGTATCTATATATGTATCTGTATATGTATCTGTATATGTATATGTATGTGTATATGTAGCTGTATATGTATATGTAGTTGTATCTATATATGTATCTGTATATGTATCTGTATATGTATATGTATGTGTATATGTAGCTGTATATGTATCTGTATCTGTATATGTATGTGTATATGTAGCTGTATATGTATGTGTATATGTAGCTGTATATGTATGTGCATATGTAGCTGTATATGTATGTGCATATGTAGCTGTATATATATATGTAGTTGTATCTGTATCTGTATATGTATCTGTATCTGTAATGTATATGTATATGTATGTGTATATGTAGCTGTATATGTATCTGTATCTGTATATGTATGTGTATATGTAGCTGTATATGTATATGTAGCTGTAGTTGTATATGTATGTGTATATGTATATGTAGTTGTATGTGTATATGTATCTGTATATGTATCTGTAGCTGTAGTTGTATATGTATGTGTATATGTAGCTGTATATGTATATGTAGTTGTATCTGTATATGTATCTGTATATGTATCTGTAGCTGTAGTTGTATATGTATGTGTATATGTAGCTGTATATGTATATGTAGTTGTATCTGTATATGTATCTGTAGTTGTATATGTATGTGTATATGTAGCTGTATATGTATATGTAGTTGTATCTGTATATGTATCTGTATATGTATCTGTAGCTGTAGTTGTATATGTATGTGTATATGTAGCTGTATATGTATATGTAGTTGTATCTGTATATGTATCTGTAGCTGTAGTTGTATATGTATGTGTATATGTAGCTGTAGTTGTATATGTATATGTAGCTGTATATGTATATGTAGCTGTATCTGTATATGTATCTGTAGTTGTATATGTATGTGTATATGTATATGTAGTTGTATGTGTATATGTATCTGTATATGTATCTGTAGCTGTAGTTGTATATGTATGTGTATATGTAGCTGTATATGTATATGTAGTTGTATCTGTATATGTATATGTAGCTGTATATGTATATGTAGCTGTATCTGTATCTGTAGTTGTATATGTATGTGTATATGTAGCTGTATATGTATATGTAGTTGTATCTGTATATGTATCTGTATATGTATCTGTAGCTGTAGTTGTATATGTAGCTGTATATGTATGTGTATATGTATATGTAGTTGTATCTGTATATGTATCTGTATCTGTAGCTGTATATGTATGTGCATATGTATATGTAGCTGTGTATGTATATGTAGCTGTATATGTAGCTGTATGTGTATATGTATCTGTATATGTAGCTGTATGTGTATATGTATATGTAGCTGTGTATGTATATGTAGCTGTATATGTATCTGTATGTGTAGCTGTATATGTAGCTGTGTATGTATATGTATCTGTATCTGTAGCTGTATATGTAGCTGTATATGTAGCTGTATATGTATATGTAGCTGTATGTGTATCTGTAGCTGTATCTGTATATGTAGCTGTATCTGTAGCTGTATATGTATCTGTATGTGTAGCTGTAGCTGTATGTGTATATGTAGCTGTATGTGTATATGTATATGTAGCTGTGTATGTATATGTAGCTGTATATGTATATGTAGCTGTATCTGTATGTGTAGCTGTATATGTAGCTGTGTATGTATATGTATCTGTATCTGTATATGTAGCTGTATCTGTAGCTGTATATGTATATGTAGTTGTATCTGTATATGTATCTGTATGTGTATATGTAGCTGTATGTGTATCTGTAGCTGTATCTGTATCTGTATCTGTATATGTAGCTGTATCTGTAGCTGTATATGTAGCTGTATGTGTAGCTGTAGCTGTAGCTGTATATGTAGCTGTATATGTATATGTAGCTGTATATGTATGTGTAGCTGTATATGTATGTGTAGCTGTAGCTGTATATGTAGCTGTATATGTATGTGTAGCTGTATATGTAGCTGTGTATGTATGTGTAGTTGTATATGTATATGTGTGTGTAGCTGTAGCTGTATATGTATGTGTAGCTGTAGTTGTATATGTATCTGTAGCTGTATATGTAGCTGTATATGTATCTGTAGCTGTATATGTATGTGTAGCTGTATATGTATCTGTAGCTGTATATGTATATGTAGCTGTATGTGTAGCTGTAGCTGTAGTTGTATGTGTATATGTAGCTGTATATGTATGTGTAGTTGTATATGTATGTGTAGCTGTAGCTGTATGTGTAGCTGTAGCTGTAGTTGTATATGTATCTGTAGCTGTATATGTAGCTGTATATGTATGTGTAGTTGTAGCTGTATATGTATGTGTAGCTGTAGCTGTAGTTGTATATGTATCTGTAGCTGTATATGTAGCTGTATATGTATGTGTAGTTGTAGCTGTATATGTATGTGTAGCTGTAGCTGTATATGTATGTGTAGCTGTAGTTGTATATGTATCTGTAGCTGTCTGTGTAGCTGTAGCTGTTGTTGTATATGTATCTGTAGCTGTATATGTAGCTGTATATGTATGTTTAGCTGTATATGTAGCTGTATATGTATGTGTAGCTGTATATGTAGCTGTATATGTATGTGTAGCTGTATGTGTAGCTGTAGCTGTAGTTGTATATGTATATGTAGCTGTATATGTAGCTGTATATGTATGTGTAGCTGTATATGTATGTGTAGCTGTATGTGTAGCTGTATATGTATGTGTAGCTGTAGCTGTATATGTAGTTGTATATGTATGTGTAGCTGTATATGTATGTGTAGCTGTAGCTGTATATGTAGCTGTATATGTATGTGTAGCTGTAGCTGTAGTTGTATATGTATGTGTAGCTGTATGTGTAGCTGTATATGTATGTGTAGCTGTATGTGTAGCTGTATATGTATGTGTAGCTGTATGTGTAGTTGTATATGTATGTGTAGCTGTATGTGTAGCTGTAGTTGTATATGTATGTGTAGCTGTAGCTGTATATGTAGCTGTATATGTATGTGTAGCTGTATATGTATGTGTAGCTGTAGCTGTATATGTAGCTGTATATGTATGTGTAGCTGTATGTGTAGCTGTAGCTGTAGTTGTATATGTATATGTAGCTGTATATGTATGTGTAGCTGTATGTGTAGCTGTATATGTAGCTGTATATGTATGTGTAGCTGTATATGTATGTGTAGCTGTATATGTAGCTGTATATGTATATGTAGCTGTATATGTATGTGTAGCTGTATATGTATGTGTAGCTGTAGCTGTATATGTAGCTGTATATGTATGTGTAGCTGTATATGTATGTGTAGCTGTAGCTGTATATGTAGCTGTATATGTAGCTGTATGTGTAGCTGTAGCTGTTGTTGTATATGTATATGTAGCTGTATCTGTATGTGTAGCTGTATGTATATGTATCTGTAGCAATTAAGTCTTTAACTGCTTGTTCCCATCTGTCCTATCATTGCAGAATCATTGATAGAATCTTCCCCATTCCCCATGGAATATTACTTACCCAATCCTAGAGGAATATAAGGCAGGGCTCCGACGCCCCAGTGATGGAATATTACTTACCCAATCCTAGAGGAATATAAGGCAGGGCTCCGACGCCCAGTGCTGGAATATTACTTACCCAATCCTACAGAAAAATAAGGTAGGGCTCCGACGCCCCAGTGCTGGAATATTACTTACCCAATCCTACAGAAAAATAAGGCAGGGCTCCGACGCCCCAGTGATGGAATATTACTTACCCAATCCTACAGAAAAATAAGGCAGGGCTCCGACGCCCAGTGCTGGAATATTACTTACCCAATGCTAGAGGAAAATAAGGTAGTGCTCCGACGCCCAGTGCTGGAATATTACTTACCCAATCCTACAGAAAAATAAGGTAGTGCTCCTACACCCCAGTGCTGGAATATTACTTACCCAATCCTACAGAAAAATAAGGCAGGGCTCCGACGCCCCAGTGATGGAATATTACTTACCCAATCCTACAGAAAAATAAGGTAGGGCTCCGACGCCCCAGTGCTGGAATATTACTTACCCAATGCTAGAGGAAAATAAGGTAGGGCTCCGACGCCCAGTGCTGGAATATTACTTACCCAATCCTACAGAAAAATAAGGTAGTGCTCCTACACCCCAGTGCTGGAATATTACTTACCCAATCCTAGAGGAAAATAAGGCAGGGCTCCGACGCCCCAGTGCTGGAATATTACTTACCCAATCCTAGAGGAAAATAAGGCAGGGCTCCGACGCCCAGTGCTGGAATATTACTTACCCAATCCTACAGAAAAATAAGGCAGGGCTCCGACGCCCCAGTGATGGAATATTACTTACCCAATCCTACAGAAAAATAAGGTAGGGCTCCGACGCCCCAGTGATGGAATATTACTTACCCAATCCTACAGAAAAATAAGGTAGTGCTCCTACACCCCAGTGCTGGAATATTACTTACCCAATCCTACAGAAAAATAAGGCAGGGCTCTGACGCCCCAGTGATGGGATATTACTTACCCAATCCTACAGAAAAATAAGGCAGGGCTCCGACGCCCCAGTGATGGAATATTACTTACCCAATCCTACAGAAAAATAAGGTAGGGCTCCGACGCCCCAGTGATGGAATATTACTTACCCAATCCTAGAGGAAAATAAGGTAGGGCTCCGACGCCCCAGTGATGGAATATTACTTACCCAATCCTAGAGGAAAATAAGGCAGGGCTCCGACGCCCCAGTGATGGAATATTACTTACCCAATCCTAGAGGAATATAAGGTAGGGCTCCGACGCCCAGTGCTGGAATATTACTTACCCAATCCTACAGAAAAATAAGGCAGGGCTCCGACGCCCAGTGCTGGAATATTACTTACCCAATCCTACAGAAAAATAAGGCAGGGCTCCGACGCCCCAGTGATGGAATATTACTTACCCAATCCTAGAGGAATATAAGGCAGGGCTCCGACGCCCAGTGCTGGAATATTACTTACCCAATCCTAGAGGAAAATAAGGCAGGGCTCCGACGCCCCAGTGATGGAATATTACTTACCCAATCCTACAGAAAAATAAGGCAGGGCTCCGACGCCCCAGTGCTGGAATATTACTTACCCAATCCTACAGAAAAATAAGGCAGGGCTCCGACGCCCCAGTGATGGAATATTACTTACCCAATCATACAGAAAAATAAGGCAGGGCTCCGACGCCCCAGTGCTGGAATATTACTTACCCAATCCTACAGAAAAATAAGGCAGGGCTCCGACGCCCCAGTGATGGAATATTACTTACCCAATCCTAGAGGAAAATAAGGCAGGGCTCCGACGCCCAGTGCTGGAATATTACTTACCCAATCCTAGAGGAAAATAAGGCAGGGCTCCGACGCCCCAGTGATGGAATATTACTTACCCAATCCTAGAGGAAAATAAGGTAGGGCTCCGACGCCCCAGTGATGGAATATTACTTACCCAATCCTAGAGGAAAATAAGGTAGGGCTCCGACGCCCCAGTGATGGAATATTACTTACCCAATCCTAGAGGAATATAAGGCAGGGCTCCGACGCCCCAGTGCTGGAATATTACTTACCCAATCCTACAGAAAAATAAGGTAGGGCTCCGACGCCCAGTGCTGGAATATTACTTACCCAATCCTACAGAAAAATAAGGTAGGGCTCCGACGCCCCAGTGATGGAATATTACTTACCCAATCCTAGAGGAAAATAAGGCAGGGCTCCGACGCCCAGTGCTGGAATATTACTTACCCAATCCTACAGAAAAATAAGGCAGGGCTCCGACGCCCCAGTGATGGAATATTACTTACCCAATCCTACAGAAAAATAAGGCAGGGCTCCGACGCCCAGTGCTGGGATATTACTTACCCAATCCTACAGAAAAATAAGGCAGGGCTCCGACGCCCAGTGCTGGAATATTACTTACCCAATCCTACAGAAAAATAAGGTAGGGCTCCGACGCCCCAGTGATGGAATATTACTTACCCAATCCTACAGAAAAATAAGGCAGGGCTCCGACGCCCCAGTGATGGAATATTACTTACCCAATTATACAGAAAAATAAGGTAGGGCTCCGACGCCCAGTGCTGGAATATTACTTACCCAATCCTAGAGGAAAATAAGGTAGGGCTCCGACGCCCCAGTGATGGAATATTACTTACCCAATCCTAGAGGAAAATAAGGTAGGGCTCCGACGCCCCAGTGATGGGATATTACTTACCCAATCCTAGAGGAAAATAAGGTAGGGCTCCGACGCCCCAGTGATGGGATATTACTTACCCAATCCTACAGAAAAATAAGGTAGGGCTCCGACGCCCCAGTGATGGAATATTACTTACCCAATCCTACAGAAAAATAAGGCAGGGCTCCGACGCCCCAGTGCTGGAATATTACTTACCCAATCCTACAGAAAAATAAGGCAGGGCTCCGACGCCCCAGTGATGGAATATTACTTACCCAATTATACAGAAAAATAAGGTAGGGCTCCGACGCCCAGTGCTGGAATATTACTTACCCAATCCTAGAGGAAAATAAGGTAGGGCTCCGACGCCCCAGTGATGGAATATTACTTACCCAATCCTACAGAAAAATAAGGTAGGGCTCCGACGCCCCAGTGATGGAATATTACTTACCCAATCCTACAGAAAAATAAGGTAGTGCTCCTACACCCCAGTGCTGGAATATTACTTACCCAATCCTACAGAAAAATAAGGTAGTGCTCCTACACCCCAGTGCTGGAATATTACTTACCCAATCCTAGAGGAAAATAAGGCAGGGCTCCGACGCCCCAGTGCTGGAATATTACTTACCCAATCCTAGAGGAAAATAAGGCAGGGCTCCGACGCCCCAGTGATGGAATATTACTTACCCAATCCTAGAGGAAAATAAGGTAGTGCTCCTACACCCCAGTGCTGGAATATTACTTACCCAATGCTAGAGGAAAATAAGGTAGGGCTCCGACGCCCCAGTGATGGAATATTACTTACTTGATTTGCTGAGGTAACAACGGACAGAAAGCAGAATTTCAGAGACAAGAAGTCAACTGGCAAAGTCTCCCAGAGCTGATCCACTAAGAGTTCCATGTGTCTGAGATAGTAGGCCCAATTCTCTGGGCGGCCATGATAAATCCCAGCTGGGGATGTGTCTGACATAGTAGGCCCAATTCTCTGGGCGGCCATGATAAATCTCTGCATCAGCCCCATCATGCGATAATCTTCTGTCTAGGATCACAGAGACGTGAACTCTGATGTTTAATCTCTTCTTTAAACCATTCTGAAGAAATGGATTGTAACAATGGAGATGTGGAAGAGACTTCACCCACCGGGCTTCAATCTTCTTTCCCCTCAGGTAGGTTCTGTAGACGGCTGCGGCTCTGGACTGCAGAAGAGCGGTCACCACTGACAGCATATCAATTCCCACCTTGTTGACGGCAGTCAAGCTTCAGACAGGCCTAACCTCGTGAGTTATTACTGAGGGTATACAGAAGCTTCCAGATTATTCCTACGGAATTAGCATCAGGAGAGAGCGCCATGCTCTTAGATAATAAGAGGCCATCATGAAACCAGAGACTTGCTACTTACAAGACGTGTCCCTTAGAATAATCTTCAATGTCGCCATGCCACTTGTTAGCTTTCACTTTCTCGATTTCCTCACAGTATTTCTTTGTGTCAATTCCTCCTTTGATTTTGATATCACTCCACTCGTCCGCAGACTATCTTGTGCTGAGTTCTGTTTCAATTGTAGTGATTGTTCTTTTGCAGGTAAGTATCTCAGGGTTAAGAAACTCCAAATTTAGGAGTATCAGGTCACAGCAGTATTTCTTTGTTATTGCGTAGAATTTTGTACAAATTTTCTTGTTTTCAGAAAACCGGTTGTGTCTCAAGTGAGGTCTCAGTCCTCTCGGAATTCTGTGGGCTTTATAATACTCAGTCAATATATATACTCAGTCAATGAAATCAGTCGCTTGCACTCATTTTCCCACCTTCTTATCAGTGCGTCAGTGGAAGGTGTACTCAGAGCCATCCCGTCCTGGACCTCCCTCAAGAATAATCTGTGCCTCCACATCTCCACAACGTACCTAACAAAACGCTAACAAGTGGCATCGGGTCATTGAAGATTATTCTAAGGGACACGTCTTCAGCTGGCAGATTCCTAAATCCAACAGGGGACCCACAGGTCCTCCTAGAAGTCCTCGCAGATATCCCCAAGGAAGAGGACGCCCAAAACATACAGAACGGAAGTTTGGTCTCACATCAGCAGATTCAGATACTTCTGAGGGATCCACAGAGAGGACCAGCCAACCACCTACTGACAACCCACTTTAGCACAAGACGGAGCAGTTGTCCACAAAAAGGTAAAAGGGGCGGTCGGAAAGATCGAAGGGGGGACAAGAAACCCTGTGGACCAGAGACCAGTGAGAACAACCAGGAAACCTCCAACGATCTACCCCAACAACTAGTGGTAAATATCTCTACATTACCTCTTTCAGACTGGCAGATGGGTTTATCATTGTGCCACACACTACAGACTGGTTCACACTAGAACAAGACTTACAGTCATTCTTCTGCCACCTGAGACTCAAAGACTCCCACCTATACCCTCTGACAACACGCAGACTTCAGAAGTCACCTTTAAGGAGCTCGGCCTTAGGGTCCTATTCCACGGGCCGAGGAGGGCCCGATCAACGATGTAAACGAGCGGCCATCTGCTAGATCGTTTACTGGGCCTATTCCACGGCCCGATGATCGTTGAGCGAGGGCTGCAGGGACATCGTTACCGATGTCCTTGCAGCATCATACATTACCTGGCTGCAGGGCTTGTCCCCCGCTCCGTCTCCTCCCCGGGTTCCCCGCGCTCTATCTTCTGAATGGCCGGTTGCTCGCCCGCCGCGCACCGCTATTCAACCGTAGCGATGCGCGGTGGTGGAACGATGATTTTAGGTCTGGCCCTAAATGAACGATCAGCCGATGACACGATTATCAGCTGATCGTTCTCTCTATTTCACCAAACGATAATCGGCCGAATCGGGCCAAATGAGGCCGATCCGGCCGATTATCGTTACTGTGGAATAGGGCCCTAAGACCCTGCAGTCCCTTCTATCCTCCCCCTCAGACAGTTGTATTGAAGCATACATTAAACTAGTATCCTCTGAGATTGGACAGACTGGTCATACACACAACAATCTATCCAAGGTAGAGAGACAGCTCCTGGACGAATAGACAAAGAATAAACAAATAACCATACAACCCGCTGACAAAGGGGAAGGCCTAGTAAGTATGGACACCAGCCAATACATGGAAGAAATCCCGCAACAACTAGCTGACACTATGGTATATGAGAGACTTCCCAGTAATCCCACTACACGCTCCTCTCTCCTCTCGCCCTGTATACCATGTTGCCCCGTCTCCTCTCGCCCTGTATACCATGTTGCCCCGTCTCCTCTCGCCCTGTATACCATGTTGCCTCGTCTCCTCTCGCCCTGTATACCATGTTGCCCCGTCTCCTCTCGCCCTGTATACCATGTTGCCCCCGTCTCCTCTCGCCCTGTATACCATGTTGCCCCCGTCTCCTCTCGCCCTGTATACCATGTTGCCCCCTGTCTCCTCTCGCCCTGTGTCCTGTATACCATGTTGCCCCGTCTCCTCTCGTCCTGTATACCATGTTGCCCCCGTCTCCTCTCGCCCTGTATACCATGTTGCCCCCCGTCTCCTCTCGCCCTGTATACCATGTTGCCTTCGTCTCCTCACGCCCTGTATACCATGTTGCCCCCCGTCTCCTCTCGCCCTGTATACCATGTTGCCCCCCGTCTCCTCTCGCCCTGTATACCATGTTGCCCCCCGTCTCCTCTCGCCCTGTGTCCTGTATACCATGTTGCCCCCGTCTCCTCTCGCCCTGTGTCCTGTATACCATGTTGCCCCCCGTCTCCTCTCGCCCTGTGTCCTGTATACCATGTTGCCCCCCGTCTCCTCTCGCCCTGTATACCATGTTGCCCCCGTCTCCTCTCGCCCTGTATACCATGTTGCCCCCCGTCTCCTCTCGCCCTGTATACCTTGTTGCCCCCGTCTCCTCTCGCCCTGTATACCATGTTGCCCCATCTCCTCTCGCCCTATATACCATGTTGCCCCCCGTCTCCTCTCGCCCTGTATACCATGTTGCCCCGTCTCCTCTCGCCCCGTATACCATGTTGCCCCGTCTCCTCTCGCCCTGTATACCATGTTGCCCCCCGTCTCCTCTCGCCCTGTATACCATGTTGCCCCCCGTCTCCTCTCCCTGTGTTCTGTATACTATGTTGCCCCGTCTCCTCTCGCCCTGTATACCTTGTTGCCCCCCGTCTCCTCTCGCCCTGTATACCATGTTGCCCCGTCTCCTCTCGCCCTGTATACCATGTTGCCCCCCGTCTCCTCTCGCCCTGTGTTCTGTATACCATGTTGCCCCGTCTCCTCTCGCCCTGTATACCATGTTGCCCCCGTCTCCTCACGCCCTGTATACCATGTTGCCCCGTCTCCTCTCGCCCTGTATACCATGTTGCCCCGTCTCCTCTCGCCCTGTATACCATGTTGCCCCCGTCTCCTCTCGCCCTATGTTCTGTATACCATGTTGCCCCCCCGTCTCCTCTCGCCCTGTATACCATGTTGCCCCCCCGTCTCCTCTCGCCCTGTGTTCTGTATACCATGTTGCCCCCCGTCTCCTCTCGCCCTGTATACCATGTTGCCCCTCGTCTCCTCTCGCCCTGTGTCCTGTATACCATGTTGCCCACGTCTCCTCTCGCCCTGTATACCATGTTGCCCCGTCTCCTCTCGCCCTGTATACCATGTTGCCCCCCGTCTCCTCTCGCCCTGTATACCTTGTTGCCCCGTCTCCTCTCGCCCTGTATACCTTGTTGCCCCGTCTCCTCTCGCCCTGTATACCTTGTTGCCCCCGTCTCCTCTCGCCCTGTGTTCTGTATACCATGTTGCCCCCCGTCTCCTCTCGCCCTGTATACCATGTTGCCCCCCGTCTCCTCTCGTCCTGTATACCATGTTGGCCCGTCTCCTCTCGCCCTGTATACCATGTTGCCCACGTCTCCTCTCGCCCTGTATACCTTGTTGCCCACGTCTCCTCTCGCCCTGTATACCATGTTGCCCCGTCTCCTCTCGCCCTGTATACCATGTTGCCCCCCGTCTCCTCTCGCCCTGTATACCTTGTTGCCCCGTCTCCTCTCGCCCTGTATACCTTGTTGCCCCGTCTCCTCTCGCCCTGTATACCATGTTGCCCCCCCGTCTCCTCTCGCCCTGTGTCCTCTATACCATGTTGCCCCCCGTCTCCTCTCGCCCTGTATACCTTGTTGCCCCGTCTTCTCTCGCCCTGTATACCTTGTTGCCCCGTCTCCTCTCGCCCTGTATACCTTGTTGCCCCCGTCTCCTCTCGCCCTGTGTTCTGTATACCATGTTGCCCCCCGTCTCCTCTCGCCCTGTATACCATGTTGCCCCCCGTCTCCTCTCGTCCTGTATACCATGTTGGCCCGTCTCCTCTCGCCCTGTATACCATGTTGCCCACGTCTCCTCTCGCCCTGTATACCTTGTTGCCCCGTCTCCTCTCGCCCTGTATACCTTGTTGCCCCGTCTCCTCTCGCCCTGTATACCTTGTTGCCCCCGTCTCCTCTCGCCCTGTGTTCTGTATACCATGTTGCCCCCCGTCTCCTCTCGCCCTGTATACCATGTTGCCCCCCGTCTCCTCTCGTCCTGTATACCATGTTGCCCCGTCTCCTCTCGCCCTGTATACCATGTTGCCCCCGTCTCCTCTTGCCCTGTATACCTTGTTGCCCCGTCTCCTCTCGCCCTGTATACCTTGTTGCCCCCGTCTCCTCTCGCCCTGTATACCTTGTTGCCCAGTCTCCTCTCGCCCTGTATACCATGTTGCCCCGTCTCCTCTCGCCCTGTATACCTTGTTGCCCCGTCTCCTCTCGCCCTGTATACCATGTTGCCCCCCCGTCTCCTCTCGCCCTGTATACCTTGTTGCCCCCCGTCTCCTCTCGCCCTGTATACCATGTTGCCCCGTCTCCTCTCGCCCTGTATACCATGTTGCCCCCCCGTCTCCTCTCGCCCTGTATACCTTGTTGCCCCCGTCTCCTCTCGCCCTGTATACCTTGTTGCCCCGTCTCCTCTCGCCCTGTATACCATGTTGCCCTCCGTCTCCTCTCGCCCTGTATACCATGTTGCCCCCGTCTCCTCTTGCCCTGTATACCATGTTGCCCCCCGTCTCCTCTCGCCCTGTATACCTTGTTGCCCCGTCTCCTCTCGCCCTGTATACCATGTTGCTCCCCATCTCCTCTCGCCCTGTATACCTTGTTGCCCCGTCTCCTCTCGCCCTGTATACCTTGTTGCCCCGTCTCCTCTCGCCCTGTATACCATGTTGCTCCCCATCTCCTCTCGCCCTGTATACCTTGTTGCCCCGTCTCCTCTCGCCCTGTATACCTTGTTGCCCCGTCTCCTCTCGCCCTGTATACCATGTTGCTCCCCATCTCCTCTCGCCCTGTATACCTTGTTGCCCCGTCTCCTCTCGCCCTGTATACCTTGTTGCCCCGTCTCCTCTCGCCCTGTATACCTTGTTGCCCCGTCTCCTCTCGCCCTGTATACCTTGTTGCCCCGTCTCCTCTCGCCCTGTATACCTTGTTGCCCAGTCTCCTCTCGCCCTGTATACCATGTTGCCCCGTCTCCTCTCGCCCTGTATACCTTGTTGCCCCGTCTCCTCTCGCCCTGTATACCATGTTGCCCTCCGTCTCCTCTCGCCCTGTATACCATGTTGCCCCGTCTCCTCTCGCCCTGTATACCATGTTGCCCTCCGTCTCCTCTCGCCCTGTATACCATGTTGCCCCGTCTCCTCTCGCCCTGTATACCTTGTTGCCCCCGTCTCCTCTCGCCCTGTATACCATGTTGCCCCGTCTCCTCTCGCCCTGTATACCTTGTTGCCCCGTCTCCTCTCGCCCTGTATACCATGTTGCCCTCCGTCTCCTCTCGCCCTGTATACCATGTTGCCCCCGTCTCCTCTCGCCTTGTATACCTTGTTGCCCCGTCTCCTCTCGCCCTGTATACCTTGTTGCCCCGTCTCCTCTCGCCCTGTATACCTTGTTGCCCCGTCTCCTCTCGCCCTGTATACCTTGTTGCCCCGTCTCCTCTCGCCCTGTATACCTTGTTGCCCCGTCTCCTCTCGCCCTGTATACCTTGTTGCCCCGTCTCCTCTCGCCCTGTATACCTTGTTGCCCCGTCTCCTCTCGCCCTGTATACCTTGTTGCCCCGTCTCCTCTCGCCCTGTATACCTTGTTGCCCCGTCTCCTCTCGCCCTGTATACCTTGTTGCCCCCGTCTCCTCTCGCCTTGTATACCATGTTGCCCCCGTCTCCTCTCGCCCTGTATACCTTGTTGCCCCGTCTCCTCTCGCCCTGTATACCATGTTGCTCCCCGTCTCCTCTCGCCCTGTATACCTTGTTGCCCCGTCTCCTCTCGCCCTGTATACCATGTTGCCCCCGTCTCCTCTCGCCCTGTATACCTTGTTGCCCCGTCTCCTCTCGCCCTGTATACCATGTTGCTCCCCGTCTCCTCTCGCCCTGTATACCTTGTTGCCCCGTCTCCTCTCGCCCTGTATACCATGTTGCTCCCCGTCTCCTCTCGCCCTGTATACCTTGTTGCCCCGTCTCCTCTCGCCCTGTATACCTTGTTGCCCCGTCTCCTCTGGCCCTGTATTCTGTATACCATCTTGCTCCATCACCTTCTTCGTTGCCCCCTCCTTGTCCGGGGAGATCTCAGGAGGTTGAGTGAAGAAGTGATGAGGAAGGAGTGAAGATCGCGGAGCAGCCTCCCCCAGCGTCGCCCTCCCTGATGTGACTCCCGGCTGCTCACACGCTGACAGTCACCTCCGCAGACACAGACCATTTGTATGTCTTCCCCCTTTACTGCCCACTGGAGGGCAATAAGGACAATGCATCGTCCTAGTGGGGTGGGCAGCACCTTCTCCATAGACTCTCTGATTGGGACCCCAGCAGTGAGACCAGGACAGGTTCTGTACACCGGGTACCCCATGTTCATGCCCTACAGACCCCTGGTGATCCCTCCGTCCCCGCTGCCCCCCATGGCTCCCATGTCCTCATACTCTGAACGCCTGAATAACACTTTCTGTGCCAGTCTGGGGCAAGGGCTGCCCTCCATGGTGGCCCTCACCACGGCACTGCCCAGCTTCAGAGACCTGCCTGATGGATTTTATACTCAGGAACCTCAGAGCGGATCCCAGAACTCTGCAGATGGAAACAGACAGCAAGATTCTCACAAGACAGAGAAGAATCCCGAGCCTCCCGACTACTCTGAAGCATACCCCAGCCTGGCAGGTAAGTGACAGCCGCATGTAAAGAACTCGCAGGGAACGCCGTACCCAACCACCAAGAGTGAGACATGTCCTGGCACTGCGAGAGCAACAAAGAGTGTAGACACAGACCGTAAGAGACCGTCAAAGAGCGCCTGTGATAACCCTATAGCTGATACAGGTAGAGGGTCAGCCCCGACACTAGAGAGGTGAGGGTCAGCCCCGACACTAGAGAGGTGAGGGTCAGTCCCGACACTAGAGAGGTGAGGGTCAGTCCCGACACTAGAGAGGTGAGGGTCAGTCCCGACACTAGAGAGGTGAGGGTCAGTCCCGACACTAGAGAGGTGAGGGTCAGTCCCGACACTAGAGAGGTGAGGGTCAGTCCCGACACGAGAGGTGAGGGTCAGTCCCGACACAAGAGAGGTGAGGGTCAGCCCCGACACAAGAGAGGTGAGGGTCAGTCCCGACACAAGAGAGGTGAGGGTCAGCCCCGACACTAGAGAGGTGAGGGTCAGCCCCGACACTAGAGAGGTGAGGGTCAGTCCCGACACAAGAGAGGTGAGGGTCAGCCCCGACACTAGAGAGGTGAGGGTCAGCCCCGACACTAGAGAGGTGAGGGTCAGCCCCGACACTAGAGAGGTGAGGGTCAGCCCCGACACTAGAGAGGTGAGGGTCAGCCCCGACACAAGAGAAGTGAGGGTCAGCTACAAGAGAGAGGTGAGGGTCAGCCCCGACACAAGAGAGGTGAGGGTCAGCTACAAGAGAGAGGTGAGGGTCAGCCCCGACACAAGAGAGGTGAGGGTCAGCCCCGACACAAGAGAGGTGAGGGTCAGCCCCGACACAAGAGAGGTGAGGGTCAGCCCCGACACAAGAGAGGTGAGGGTCAGCCCGACACTAGAGAGGTGAGGGTCAGCCCCGACACAAGAGAGGTGAGGGTCAGCTACAAGAGAGAGGTGAGGGTCAGCCCCGACACAAGAGAGGTGAGGGTCAGTCCCGACACAAGAGAGGTGAGGGTCAGCCCCGACACAAGAGAGGTGAGGGTCAGCTACAAGAGAGAGGTGAGGGTCAGCTACAAGAGAGAGGTGAGGGTCAGCTACAAGAGAGAGGTGAGGGTCAGCCCCGACACAGGCGAGGGTCACCTACGAGACAGGTAAGTGTAATTTAGGATACAGATGAGGGTCAGCTACAAGAGAGTTGATACTGTTGTGTGTGTGGTTACAGGGGCGGGGGTTGTGGTGGTGGGGTGTGTGCACAGGTGAAGTGTGTTTGATGGTGGTGTTTGTTGGGGGGATTAGGTGTGTATGTATGGTGGAGGTGTGTGTGTGTGTAGGGGTGGTGAGGTGTTTGATGGTCGTGTTTGTTGGGGGGGGTTAGGTGGGGATGGTTGGTGGTGAGGTGTATGATGGTGGGGGTGTGGTGGTAAAGGTGAGGTGTAATTCCTATTTGTAATCGTGATTCCCCTCTATCTTATTCCTAGTCACAAGCCCGGCTCCCATCTCATTCTTAGTTGCTAGGTGTGTGTGTGGGGTGGTGGTAGGTGAAGAGGGGTGGTGAGGTGAGTTGTGGGTGATGGTGGGGGGGGGTGTTGGTTGAGAGCAGTCTGTGTTTTGGTGGTGTGTGTCGGGTGGTGGCATGTATGGTAGTAGGATGTGTGTGGTGGGGCTGAGGTTTGTACGTTATGGAGGGTGGTGATGTGAGCTAACATGGTTCCGTTGTATCTTATGTCTAGTCCCCAGCATGGCCCGCTTTTATTCTGATCCTCAGCAAGACTCCCCTATCATTTTTACCCCCCATAGTGGCTCCTTTCTCATTCCTAGTCCCCAGCGTGGCCCCCATAGTGGCTCCTCTCTCATTCCTGGTCCCCAGCGTGGCCCCCATAGTGGCTCCTCTCTCATTCCTGGTCCCCAGCGTGGCCCCCATAGTGGCTCCTTTCTCATTCCTAGTCCCCAGCGTGGCCCCCATAGTGGCTCCTTTCTCATTCCTAGTCCCCAGCGTGGCCCCCATAGTGGCTCCTCTCTCATTCCTAGTCCCCAGCGTGGCCCCCATAGTGGCTCCTTTCTCATTCCTAGTCCCCAGCGTGGCCCCCATAGTGGCTCCTCTCTCATTCCTGGTCCCCAGCATGGCCCCCATAGTGGCTCCTCTCTCATTCCTGGTCCCCAGCGTGGCCCCCATAGTGGCTCCTCTCTCATTCCTAGTCCCCAGCATGGCCCCCATAGTGGCTCCTCTCTCATTCCTAGTCCCCAGCGTGGCCCCCATAGTGGCTCCTCTCTCATTCCTGGTCCCCAGCATGGCCCCCATAGTGGCTCCTCTCTCATTCCTGGTCCCCAGCGTGGCCCCCATAGTGGCTCCTCTCTCATTCCTGGTCCCCAGCGTGGCCCCCATAGTGGTTCCTCTCTCATTCCTAGTCCCCAGCGTGGCCCCCATAGTGGCTCCTCTCTCATTCCTAGTCCCCAGCGTGGCCCCCATAGTGGCTCCTCTCTCATTCCTAGTCCCCAGCATGGCCCCCATAGTGGCTCCTCTCTCATTCCTGGTCTCCAGCGTGGCCCCCATAGTGGCTCCTCTCTCATTCCTGGTCCCCAGCGTGGCCCCCATAGTGGCTCCTCTCTCATTCCTGGTACTCCCCATCTATTTCTTATTGCTAGCATGATTTCCCCTCTATCTTATAGCTAGTCTTCAGCATAGCTCGGCTCTTATTACTTGTCTGCAATATGGCTCCCCTTCTCCTGGTTCCATCTTCTTATCCCCATACCAGTTTGGGACCCCGTCATAACGCCTTTAGATTCCTTTCCACAGCATTCCAGGTCCCCATCATTGCTCCTGATAAATCTCTAGTCCCTAGTGTGAATGCTACCTTATTTTTGGTCCCCTGCTTTGTTCCCCATCTCATGGATAGATCCCAGCATGGCTCCCTCTATGCCCCTGCTCCCCAGCATTGCTCCCTGTATGCCCCTGCTCCCCAGCATTGCTCCCTGTATGCCCCTGCTCCCCAGCATGGCTCCCTCTATGCCCCTGCTCCCCAGCATTGCTCCCTGTATGCCCCTGCTCCCCAGCATGGCTCCCTCTATGCCCCTGCTCCCCAGCATTGCTCCCTGTATGCCCCTGCTCCCCAGCATTGCTCCCTGTATGCCCCTGCTCCCCAGCATGGCTCCCTCTATGCCCCTGCTCCCCAGCATTGCTCCCTCTATGCCCCTGCTCCCCAGCATGGCTCCCTCTATGCCCCTGCTCCCCAGCATGGCTCCCTCTATGCCCCTGCTCCCCAGCATGGCTCCCTGTATGCCCCTGCTCCCCAGCATGGCTCCCTGTATGCCCCTGCTCCCCAGTATTCCTCCCTCTATGCCCCTGCTCCCCAGTGGCTCCCTCTATGCCCCTGCTCCCCAGTGGCTCCCTCTATGCCCCTGCTCCCCAGCATTGCTCCCTGTATGCCCCTGCTCCCCAGTATTCCTCCCTCTATGCCCCTGCTCCCCAGCATTGCTCCCTCTATGCCCCTGCTCCCCAGCATTGCTCCCTGTATGCCCCTGCTCCCCAGTGGCTCCCTCTATGCCCCTGCTCCCCAGCATGGCTCCCTGTATGCCCCTGCTCCCCAGCATGGCTCCCTGTATGCCCCTGCTCCCCAGCATTGCTCCCTGTATGCCCCTGCTCCCCAGTGGCTCCCTCTATGCCCCTGCTCCCCAGCATTCCTCCCTCTATGCCCCTGCTCCCCAGCATGGCTCCCTCTATGCCCCTGCTCCCCAGTATTCCTCCCTCTATGCCCCTGCTCCCCAGTGGCTCCCTCTATGCCCCTGCTCCCCAGCATGGCTCCCTCTATGCCCCTGCTCCCCAGTATTCCTCCCTCTATGCCCCTGCTCCCCAGCATGGCTCCCTCTATGCCCCTGCTCCCCAGCATGGCTCCCTGTATGCCCCTGCTCCCCAGCATTGCTCCCTGTATGCCCCTGCTCCCCAGTATTCCTCCCTCTATGCCCCTGCTCCCCAGCATTGCTCCCTCTATGCCCCTGCTCCCCAGCATTGCTCCCTGTATGCCCCTGCTCCCCAGTGGCTCCCTCTATGCCCCTGCTCCCCAGCATGGCTCCCTGTATGCCCCTGCTCCCCAGCATGGCTCCCTGTATGCCCCTGCTCCCCAGCATTGCTCCCTGTATGCCCCTGCTCCCCAGTGGCTCCCTCTATGCCCCTGCTCCCCAGCATTCCTCCCTCTATGCCCCTGCTCCCCAGCATGGCTCCCTGTATGCCCCTGCTCCCCAGTATTCCTCCCTCTATGCCCCTGCTCCCCAGTGGCTCCCTCTATGCCCCTGCTCCCCAGCATGGCTCCCTCTATGCCCCTGCTCCCCAGTATTCCTCCCTCTATGCCCCTGCTCCCCAGCATGGCTCCCTCTATGCCCCTGCTCCCCAGCATGGCTCCCTGTATGCCCCTGCTCCCCAGCATTGCTCCCTGTATGCCCCTGCTCCCCAGCATGGCTCCCTCTATGCCCCTGCTCCCCAGCATTGCTCCCTCTATGCCCCTGCTCCCCAGCATGGCTCCCTGTATGCCCCTGCTCCCCAGCATGGCTCCCTCTATGCCCCTGCTCCCCAGCATGGCTCCCTCTATGCCCCTGCTCCCCAGCATGGCTCCCTGTATGCCCCTGCTCCCCAGTATTCCTCCCTCTATGCCCCTGCTCCCCAGTGGCTCCCTCTATGCCCCTGCTCCCCAGTGGCTCCCTCTATGCCCCTGCTCCCCAGCATTGCTCCCTGTATGCCCCTGCTCCCCAGTATTCCTCCCTCTATGCCCCTGCTCCCCAGCATTGCTCCCTCTATGCCCCTGCTCCCCAGCATGGCTCCCTCTATGCCCCTGCTCCCCAGCATGGCTCCCTGTATGCCCCTGCTCCCCAGCATGGCTCCCTGTATGCCCCTGCTCCCCAGTATTCCTCCCTGTATGCCCCTGCTCCCCAGCATTGCTCCCAGTATGCCCCTGCTCCCCAGCATTTCTCCCTCTATGCCCCTGCTCCCCAGTATTCCTCCCTCTATGCCCCTGCTCCCCAGCATGGCTCCCTCTATGCCCCTGCTCCCCAGCATTGCTCCCTCTATGCCCCTGCTCCCCAGCATTGCTCCCTCTATGCCCCAGCTCCCCAGCATTCCTCCCTCTATGCCCCTGCTCCCAGCATGGCTCCCTCTATGCCCCTGCTCCCCAGCATTCCTCCCTCTATGCCCCTGCTCCCCAGCATGGCTCCCTCTATGCTCCTGCTCCCCAGCATGGCTCCCTCTATGCCCCTGCTCCCCAGCATTGCTCCCTCTATGCTCCTGCTCCCCAGCATGGCTCCCGCTATGCCCCTGCTCCCCAGCATGGCTCCCGCTATGCCCCTGCTCCCCAGCATGGCTCCCGCTATGCCCCTGCTCCCCAGCATGGCTCCCTCTATGCCCCTGCTCCCCAGCATTCCTCCCTCTATGCCCCTGCTCCCCAGCATGGCTCCCTCTATGCCCCTGCTCCCCAGCATTGCTCCCTCTATGCCCCTGCTCCCCAGCATTGCTCCCTCTATGCCCCTGCTCCCCAGCATTCCTCCCTCTATGCCCCTGCTCCCCAGCATTGCTCCCTATATGCCCCTGCTCCCCAGCATGGCTCCCTCTATGCCCCTGCTCCCCAGCATGGCTCCCTCTATGCCCCTGCTCCCCAGCATGGCTCCCTCTATGCCCCTGCTCCCCAGCATGGCTACCTCTATGCCCCTGCTCCCCAGCATGGCTCCCTGTATGCCCCTGCTCCCCAGTATTCCTCCCTCTATGCCCCTGCTCCCCAGTGGCTCCCTCTATGCCCCTGCTCCCCAGTGGCTCCCTCTATGCCCCTGCTCCCCAGCATGGCTCCCTCTATGCCCCTGCTCCCCAGCATTGCTCCCTCTATGCCCCTGCTCCCCAGCATTGCTCCCTCTATGCCCCTGCTCCCCAGTATTCCTCCCTCTATGCCCCTGCTCCCCAGCATGGCTCCCGCTATGCCCCTGCTCCCCAGCATGGCTCCCTGTATGCCCCTGCTCCCCAGCATTCCTCCCTCTATGCCCCTGCTCCCCAGCATGGCTCCCGCTATGCCCCTGCTCCCCAGCATGGCTCCCTGTATGCCCCTGCTCCCCAGCATTCCTCCCTCTATGCCCCTGCTCCCCAGCATGGCTCCCTCTATGCCCCTGCTCCCCAGCATGGCTCCCTCTATGCCCCTGCTCCCCAGCATTGCTCCCTCTATGCCCCTGCTCCCCAGCATTGCTCCCTGTATGCCCCTGCTCCCCAGCATTCCTCCCTCTATGCCCCTGCTCCCCAGCATGGCTCCCTCTATGCCCCTGCTCCCCAGCATGGCTCCCGCTATGCCCCTGCTCCCCAGCATTGCTCCCTGTATGCCCCTGCTCCCCAGCATTTCTCCCTCTATGCCCCTGCTCCCCAGCATTGCTCCCTGTATGCCCCTGCTCCCCAGCATTCCTCCCTCTATGCCCCTGCTCCCCAGCATTCCTCCCTCTATGCCCCTGCTCCCCAGCATTGCTCCCTCTATGCCCCTGCTCCCCAGCATTCCTCCCTCTATGCCCCTGCTCCCCAGCATTGCTCCCTCTATGCCCCTGCTCCCCAGCATTTCTCCCTCTATGCCCCTGCTCCCCAGCATTCCTCCCTCTATGCCCCTGCTCCCCAGCATGGCTCCCGCTATGCCCCTGCTCCCCAGCATTGCTCCCTGTATGCCCCTGCTCCCCAGCATTTCTCCCTCTATGCCCCTGCTCCCCAGCATGGCTCCCTCTATGCCTCTGCTCCCCAGCATGGCTCCTCTCTCCCTCTGCATCGTTCCCTGTATACTGTCCGGACCATTGTCTGTATACTCTACGCACCATTGTCTCTATACCCTCTGCACCGTTCCCTATATACCCTCTGCACCATTGTCTGTATACCCTCTGCATTGTTCCCCGTATACTCTATGCACTATTGTCTGTATACCCTCTGCATTGTTCCCTGTATACTCTATGCACTATTGTCTGTATACCCTCTGCACCGTTCCCTGTATACTGTCCGGACCATTGTCTGTATACCCTCTGCACCGTTCCCTGTATACTGTCCGGACCATTGTCTGTATACCCTCTGCACCATTCCCTGTATACTCTACGCACCATTGTCTGTATACCCTCTGCACCGTTCCCCGTATACTCTACGCACCATTGTCTGTATACCCTCTGCACCGTTCCCCGTATACTCTACGCACCATTGTCTGTATACCCTCTGCACCGTTCCCTCTATACTCTACGCACCATTGTCTGTATACCCTCTGCACCGTTCCCCGTATACTCTACGCACCATTGTCTGTATACCCTCTGCACCGTTCCCTGTATACTGTCCGGACCATTGTCTCTATACCCTCTGCACCGTTCCCTATATACCCTCTGCACCATTGCCTGTATACCCTCTGCACCGTTCCCTGTATACTGTCCGGACCATTGTCTGTATACCCTCTGCACCGTTCCCTGTATACTCTACGCACCATTGTCTGTATACCCTCTGCACCGTTCCCCGTATACTCTACGCACCATTGTCTGTATACCCTCTGCACCGTTCCCTGTATACTCTACGCACCATTGTCTGTATACCCTCTGCACCATTCCCTGTATACTGTCCGGACCATTGTCTGTATACCCTCTGCACCATTCCCTGTATACTCTACGCACCATTGTCTGTATACCCTCTGCACCGTTCCCCGTATACTCTACGCACCATTGTCTGTATACCCTCTGCACCGTTCCCTGTATACTCTACGCACCATTGTCTGTATACCCTCTGCACCATTCCCTGTATACTCTACGCACCATTGTCTGTATACCCTCTGCACCGTTCCCTGTATACTCTACGCACCATTGTCTGTATACCCTCTGCACCGTTCCCTGTATACTGTCCGGACCATTGTCTGTATACCCTCCGCACTATTGTCTGTATACTCTACGCACCATTGTCTGTATACCCTCCGCACTATTGTCTGTATACTCTACGCACCATTGTCTGTATACCCTCCGCACCGTTCCCCGTATACTCTACGCACCATTGTCTCTATACCCTCCGCACCGTTCCCTGTATACCCTCCGCACCATTGTCTGTATACTCTACGCACCATTGTCTGTATACCCTCTGCACCGTTCCCTGTATACCCTCCTCACTATTGTCTGTATACCCTCTGCACCGTTCTCTGTATACTCTACGCACCATTGTCTGTATACCCTCCGCACTATTGTCTGTATACTCTACGCACCATTGTCTGTATACCCTCCGCACCGTTCCCCGTATACTCTACGCACCATTGTCTGTATACCCTCCGCACCGTTCCCCGTATACTCTACGCACCATTGTCTCTATACCCTCTGCACCGTTCCCTGTATACCCTCCTCACTATTGTCTGTATACCCTCTGCACCGTTCTCTGTATACTGTCCGGACCATTGTCTGTATACCCTCCGCACTATTGTCTGTACACTCTACGCACCATTGTCTGTATACCCTCTGCACCGTTCCCTGTATACCCTCCGCACCATTGTCTGTATACTCTACGCACCATTGTCTGTATACCCTCTGCACCGTTCCCTGTATACCCTCCGCACTATTGTCTGTATACCCTCTGCACCGTTCCCTGTATACCCTCCGCACCATTGTCTGTATACCCTCTGCACCGTTCCCTGTATACCCTCCGCACCATTGTCTGTATACCCTCCGCACCATTGTCTGTATACCCTCTGCACCGTTCCCTGTATACCCTCCGCACCATTGTCTGTATACCCTCTGCACCGTTCCCTTATACTCTCCGCCCCACTACATGGGAAAACCCCACAATGCTGGCAGTAGGATCCTGGCCCCAGCTAGTCTAACCCTGATGACCGGACATCACTAATATGGATTACACTGAAACTGATGACTGGATTTCATGGTGTGCTCCGTCTGGCTTCTGTACAGAAGGGCTCCGATCATGAGAGGGCGGCGGGTGTAATAACGCAACATTGAGTTTTTCCTCTGCTGCCACCAAGAGGTCAGTAAGCCGCGGCTAATGGAGACTTAATAGTGATGATACATGCGAGTATCTCTAATGCAGGAGAATGGTGATCTGCTTCCTCAACCAACCACAACCATTAGAGGGATCACTGAGCTGAGGAACCAGGTGGGGACCAAGGGCAAGACCATCTTCCATTTCCTCTATGTGACCCCTGCAGTTTGTGATACTTCTCGTGTGCTTTGCTTTATTTACTGGTTATGTCTTTGCTTTACAGGAGATGCCAAGCTGTACAGCTCAGATGAAGAGAAGATGGGAGGAAAAAATTCTGAAGCGGGTTGCAGTGACCATGAGGAAGAGGAGACTTCGGGAGAAAGCTGCGATGAAAACCTTCCAGATCAAGGGAACAGCCCAACGAGGCCCAGGCTTAAGGGAAAGAGTGCCTCTCCGGACCCCGGCAGAGATGGCGCAGGGACTCCTGGGAAAAGCCGAAGACGTCGGACAGCATTCACCAGCGAGCAACTCTTGGAACTTGAAAAGGAATTTCACTGTAAGAAGTACCTGTCCCTCACCGAGAGGTCTCAGATTGCCCACACCCTTAAACTCAGTGAAGTACAGGTGAAAATATGGTTTCAGAACCGCAGAGCAAAATGGAAACGCATTAAAGCTGGGAATGTCAGCAGCCGCGCAGGGGAGCCTGTGCGTAACCCCAAAATTGTGGTACCTATCCCTGTTCACGTCAACCGCTTCACTGTCAGGACCCAGCAGATGGAGGGAGCTCGACCATAGGGATTGAATGTAGAGGTAAAAGGTCGCACAATAATGAAGAAGAAGGGACAAGAGAAAAACAAGGGACTGCTGGACTCCTTGTGACCCCAAGCTTTCTGGAATCACCATTGCCCCTCGTCGTCATCATCATCATCACTTCTGTACTGTTATACAGAGTCAAAAACCAGCACCTAGTGACAAACTAGAAAATTGTATGTAAAATGACATCTCGGTCTGTTGCGGCTTCTGATATGCAGCCATAGTGATGACCGCCTCACATAGTGGGATTTCCTGTCTGGATGGTAGATCAGGGCAGCCAAGTTCTTTCTAACCTCTAGGTCAGCTTGGGACAAAGACAGCCCCTTTAATCACAGCTCTAGCTTTAAATGCTTCATTACAGGACAGGCTTCCTGGATACTCCATCATCTCCGCACACATCCACTGGACCATCCATGAGGAAGCAGATGCAGGAGGAGACGTACTCACACCGGCTCACAATTACTACTTCTGACCTAAGACAGTGGGACCCAGTCATCCCACATGGTGGACCTGATGGTCGTACATGTTACTGTTTGTAACACACGGACAGAGGTGATATATATTGGGGAAGTGAAGGGCCCCATTCTGTTCCTTGGATCTCCTCACACTGCAATGATACCAAACGTCCCATATATGATAAATCCCAAGAGCAGGTTTACAAAGGGTGAAATAAAGGTGGCTGCATGGACATGTGTGACAGCAATTACTTCATCTTGTCTGTCATTCAAGTTGACCCTTAAACTGACTTGACTTTTCGACTTGGACTGAACACATACACAGTAGGTGAAGGGGCTTCAGCTAGTTCCATCTGCTATGACATTTCTTCTTCCAGGTACTGGTTTGCATTAGGTCATGAGGGAAACATTGTAGTCCATGGAAATAGGCAATATGGGTCCTTATCTTCCCCATAGTGGCCTGAAGAACAGATACACTGAGGATTTGCTGGAAAGTTCAGAAAGTTTTGGGCACCAGTACAAAAGGTCACTGCCAGGAACACATCAGGTCTGTAAGTTCTCCTCTTGATCTCTCATTAATTACAGTAAGACACCCCAATCTTGTCTTCTACCTCCCTGTCCTGATGGGTTGTAGGCTTACTGCAGTCTATGGACTGAGCCGGGGGTGACTACAGGTCTACACGAGGAGGCGCAATGCTCACATCCTTCATTTATCAATTTCTATTTTTCTCTTTTGGGCAATTTTATGTGTTTGACCAATGGTAATCTGCCAACATAATGGATTCATCATGACTTCGATGCCCGGATGGAGTCTGCTAGCCGGACATCCTTTGGATTTTTCCCATGATTGGCTACCACCACCTCCTTATACACAGCAGAATTTATGTCTCAGAAAAGTACTGAAATTAAGTTTTACTAACCTGTCAGGTCCTGGGGTCAGATTGTGAGGACCTGAAGACTTCTCCTTAAAGTGACCCTGTCCCCCCCTTTGTGCATTCTGACATCTCTACACAGGTGTAAAGGGTAAATCTTGCGTTTTTCATACCTTATTTCATATCATATGTCATGGTGCTTGTTCAAGTAAAAAGTGTCCTTTTATCAACTTCAGCCCTGGCCAGCCTGTTCCAATGGCCGGCGAGGGGGCGGGGGTCAACGGTGCTGTTGTGGGCGGGGATAAGTGGCGCTAATGCCGTGAGGCCACGCCCACTTAATACGATCTGCAGTTGATAAAAGGACACTTTTTACTTGAACGAGCACCATGACATATGATATGAAATAAGGTATGAAAACCACAAAATTTACCCTTTACACCCGTGTAGAGATGTCAGAATGCACAAAGGGGGGGACAGGGTCACTTTAAAGTTGGTAAAAACTGACACCAAAATGATGGTTCATTGGCTGAAAATGAGCGACGGTTTAGCTAACTGGTGACTGTATCTGAAAATCTTTTGTTTTGATCATTAATCAGGTGACTGTTCATGTAACCAATTCTGTACAATGTCTATGGCCACCTCAAAGCAAATCGATCACCAACACAACACCTATAGATTTGTGGAAGTGGCTGATAGGCCCGGCCGCGCTGAATTCAATGGTGCGCTTCTTATGATCCACCGTATTTTTCCAGAGACACCACCCCATTTTTATACATGTAAATTAGCAAATCTGGTGCTCTGGAGGCGGGGCCACTGCTTTCCTTTCCCACCAATGATGCAGTCTAATGAATCTAATCTTTAGCCTGATGACTGGCCAATTTACAGATCTAAAAATGATGGCCCCAGAATGGTGGAGTATAAAGAAAAGTGCACCACTAAATGCAGTGCCCCAGGGCCTATTATCCAGCAGCATAAAGGTCCAGGGTTGGTGATCAATTCAGTTCACGTTTTCTGCCACCTAGTGAGGGAATCTACATAAAGTCAGGAAGGGTGTCACATATGTCGGTGTAGGAAACCACATAGATAAATGCTTCAATTCTGAAACTCTAGCACAGGGATGGGGCCCTCCAGCTCCACTGTCCAGGCATGATAGGAATTGTAGTTTTGCAACAGCTGGAGGACCAAAGGTTCCTATCAGCTCAAGGCTGTGACAAAGTCCTGACACAAGGGATGGTTCTAAGTTGAGCTGAAGAGGACAATGGAGACCACCACTCCTCATACTCCTATACCTGTGTCTGTATAGAAGCGTCCTGGTCTGTACAGGAGGTGAGGCCGTGTTTGGGTGGTGGGGGAGCACTCATCTGGCTGCGTGATGAGTCACATCTCAATGCTACTACCACTTGTCATAGCTGAAGGTGTTAATGAATTCCATGGTACTTGTAATCAAGGCAGCCTGTCTGTAGGGTGATTAAGAAGCCCCCTAGGGCTTTCCCATCCACGGCTTCCTCTTTCCATTCCTGCACAGAAAGGGAGGGGGGAGGGGCAAAGTGTTAGCAACAAAAAGTAAAAGTAAAAGGGAAAATGTATAAAGCAATATGAACACAAGAACATAGAGTCTAAAGTCACAGGGTGCTATGGGAGGAAGGCTTCAAAGTGCGGCAAGAGCAGGCTATCGCCAGAGGCAGGTGGTCCGACTACAGAAGCCAAGGAAGAAGGCTGGATGGGTTCATGGACCACCAGAAAAGGTAGAGAAATGTAGTCACTAAGATGCAGGCCAAACATACTTACCCCTCAGTTACAGCTGATCCTATATCTTATATAATACTCCAGAAAGCCCATAAGGGCAACAGAAGAATCACATGTTTACCTGTAACCTAAAGTGTTAATAAAATGTAACATATTGCTTTCATTCATCTATTTCCTGAGCATATACCGGGTCAATACAATGCAACGTTGGTGTCTCGTATTGTAGTAAATGCCAGTGGGCCAGTCCATCCAAGGTCAGAATACTATGTTACACAGCAGAGCACTGGCTCGGCTCATGGAGGCTTTATCTGGCACACTGACCCCGCACTGAGGAATAGGATAAAGTATCTTCACTCCATCTAGGTCATATTAGACTCTCCAATCTATTTGTTTCTGAATAGACTATTACAAAATGATAAAATAACCAATGTAAAATAAGAAATTTGCTTGCCCAACAAATGTCCTCTACTCTGGCCCTACTGGCTCTATGTAGGCCCAAGAGTGGGTGAGGCTGGGGGGGACGTAGACCCAAGAGTGCGTGAGGCTGGAGGGACGTAGGCCCAAGAGTGGGTGAGGCTGGGGGGACTTAGGCCCAAGAGTGGGTGAGGCTGGAGGGACGTAGGCCCAAGAGTGGGTGAGGCTGGAGGGCCGTAGGCCCAAGAGTGGGTGAGGCTGGAGGGACGTAGGCCCAAGAGTGGGTGAGGCTGGAGGGACGTAGGCCCAAGAGTGGGTGAGGCTGGAGGGACGTAGGCCCAAGAGTGGGTGAGGCTGGAGGGACGTAGGCCCAAGAGTGCGTGAGGCTGGAGGGACGTAGGCCCAAGAGTGCGTGAGGCTGGAGGGACGTAGGCCCAAGAGTGCGTGAGGCTGGAAGGACGTAGGCCCAAGAGTGCGTGAGGCTGGAGGGACGTAGGCCCAAGAGTGCGTGAGGCTGGAGGGACGTAGGCCCAAGAGTGCGTGAGGCTGGAGGGACGTAGGCCCAAGAGTGCGTGAGGCTGGAGGGACGTAGGCCCAAGAGTGCGTGAGGCTGGAGGGACGTAGGCCCAAGAGTGCGTGAGGCTGGAGGGACGTAGGCCCAAGAGTGCGTGAGGCTGGAGGGACGTAGGCCAAGAGTGCGTGAGGCTGGAGGGACGTAGGCCCAAGCGTGCGTGAGGCTGGAGGGACGTAGACCCAAGAGTGCGTGAGGCTGGAGGGACGTAGGCCCAAGAGTGCGTGAGGCTGGAGGGACGTAGGCCCAAGAGTGCGTGAGGCTGGAGGGACGTAGGCCCAAGAGTGCGTGAGGCTGGAGGGACGTAGGCCCAAGAGTGCGTGAGGCTGGAGGGACATAGGCCCAAGAGTGCGTGAGGCTGGAGGGATGTAGACCCAAGAGTGGGTGAGGCTGGACTGACGTAGACCCAAGAGTGTGTGAGGCTGGAGGGACGTAGGCCCAAGAGTGCGTGAGGCTGGAGGGATGTAGGCCCAAGAGTGTGTGAGGCTGGAGAGACGTAGGCCCAAGAGTGGGTGAGGCTGGAAGGACGTAGGCCCAAGAGTGGGTGAGGCTGGAAGGACGTAGGCCCAAGAGTGGGTGAGGCTGGGGGGATGTAGGCCCAAGAGTGTGTGAGGCTGGAGGGATGTAGACCCAAGAGTGTGTGAGACTGGAGGGACGTGGACCCAAGAGTGTGTGAGACTGGAGGGACGTGGACCCAAGAGTGTGTGAGGCTGTAGGGACGTAGGCCCAAGAGTGGATGAGGCTGGAGGGACTTAGACCCAAGAGGGGATGAGGCTGGAGGAATTTGTGATGATGGGGGAGCATAGAACTAATAAATAGGGGTGAAGTAACATAGACCTAGAGGTCCTATTATACGGAGCGTTTTTTAACGATAATAACGATCATAAGCTAGATTGTTTATCGTTAACCTGAAATCGTTCACCATATTACACAGAACGATGGTCGTTAGATACAGTCGTTACTATGATCGTTTACTCCTTCTGATCCCGGCAAAACAATGAACACTGTGCAATTACACTGAACGATTAGTGAAAAAATGCTGAAATTGAGCAAACAAATGAGGAATTACAGCGATTAGCAAAGATTAACGATAATTTTAGGTTCAGATCCAAATCAACCATGATTGGCAAACAAACGATCGTTGCCAGCAATTACACAGGACAATTATCGCTTAAATTCGAACCAAAAAAAAACGATTTTTCGCACGATAATCGTCCCGTGTAAACACAGACCCAGAAGTAAACATGGAGTAACATAGGCCCAAGAATGCGTGAGGCTGTAGGAACATAGTTCCAGAAGGGGGAGAGGCTGGAGAAACATAGATCCAATAGATATGGGTAGAAGAATGTAGACCCAAGAGGGGATGAGCTTGAAGTAATATAAAAATAAGTGAGGATGGAGGAATGTAGATCCAAGAACAGGTTAAGGATGGAGTAACATAAACCCAGAGTGGGCGAGCTTGAAGGAACAAAAACCCAAAAGCGAATGTAATAATGAAGAACCAAGAGTGGGGGGATGGAGAAGCATGAGAATGGAGAAATAAATAAGACGACCAATACAAAGAATACAAGGTAACATTCAGTGCTAAACGCACAACTAGTACCAGATGGTCAGAGACATGAAGACACGTCCAGCTGTGGTTCCTGTAACCCTCTGTCTGCCTGGGCTGAAGGTCGCAGGGGCACTTATGTCAGTCTTATACAGATGCTTAGGTTTTCTCTGGTCCGGGACTTAGATTTGACAAATATTGGTGTTTACCAGTTTTGTTACCGATCTTGCCCCCTCCCCCTCCCCCTCCCCCCCCCCCCAAGGACAGTAATAGGTTGTGAAGCAATAGACATGGTCAAGTTTTATTCCACAGCGCGCACACACAAGACAGCGGGTTGTATGTACAGAGAGATATAAATATATATATATATATTGTACAATGTATACACTGAGAGCAGAGACTCCCCACAATCTGAATTGTCCTCTTTGCGTACCAAATCCAGCCAAGACCCGGAACCTTTACTGCACCAGGCCAATAAGACCCTCCGGAGGCCTTTTATATAGACGCAGTGATTGATCTCTACAGCCAAGGATTTAGGGCTGTGTATAGAATCTTCTAGAGGATTGCAGCTCTGCAGACGCTATCAGGTGGTGCAGGACACTGCCTCCATTTACATAAACAATATGTCCCCTAGACCCATGGTCCCAGCTGTGATCAGGGTGGGCACGTTACAATGTATCCAGGCTGAGCCTCCACAGGACCTCCACTCTTTTATGGGCTGGATTTTCATGTTGCTGTTATATGGACGTCCATGGATGAATGGAAGCTACAACACTCCGGACGTGACTCCACCGTAATGCACATCACACACTCCAGTGCGATAGAACCATCCTATTCCCGGTATTCCCTTGTTTTACAGAAATCCCTTCCCTTACTATACTGTACAGGCTGGGAGACACATCAGCCTGGTCCAGAGTCTCTCCAGAGCCGTCCTGCGGCTCACATCCTCCACCTCACAATCTCTTATATCGGCCGAGAGTTCCTTGGTAAATAATATTCTGTTTCTAGTGGCCCCAAGAGTCTCCTGTACTTGACCTGAAACATTCATGCTGGGGGTGGGGGGGTGCTTAGGTAACTCTACTGGACAGGAGAGCCGGTCAGGGCACACGCGCGACTCTACTGGACAGGAGAGCCGGTCAGGGCACACGCGCGACTCTACTGGACAGGAGAGCCGGTCAGGGCACACGCGCGACTCTACTGGACAGGAGAGCCGGTCAGGGCACACGCGCGACTCTACTGGACAGGAGAGCCGGTCAGGGCACACGCGCGACTCTACTGGACAGGAGAGCCGGTCAGGGCACACGCGCGACTCTACTGGACAGGAGAGCCGGTCAGGGCACACGCGCGACTCTACTGGACAGGAGAGCCGGTCAGGGCACACGCGCGACTCTACTGGACAGGAGAGCCGGTCAGGGCACACGCGCGACTCTACTGGACAGGAGAGCCGGTCAGGGCACACGCGCGACTCTACTGGACAGGAGAGCCGGTCAGGGCACACGCGCGACTCTACTGGACAGGAGAGCCGGTCAGGGCACACGCGCGACTCTACTGGACAGGAGAGCCGGTCAGGGCACACGCGCGACTCTACTGGACAGGAGAGCCGGTCAGGGCACACGCGCGACTCTACTGGACAGGAGAGCCGGTCAGGGCACACGCGCGACTCTACTGGACAGGAGAGCCGGTCAGGGCACACGCGCGACTCTACTGGACAGGAGAGCCGGTCAGGGCACACGCGCGACTCTACTGGACAGGAGAGCCGGTCAGGGCACACGCGCGACTCTACTGGACAGGAGAGCCGGTCAGGGCACACGCGCGACTCTACTGGACAGGAGAGCCGGTCAGGGCACACGCGCGACTCTACTGGACAGGAGAGCCGGTCAGGGCACACGCGCGACTCTACTGGACAGGAGAGCCGGTCAGGGCACACGCGACTCCACTGGACAGGAGAGCCGGTCAAGGCACATGTGACTCTACTGGACAGGAGAGCTGGTGAGCGCACACACGACTTGAGCTGTATGCGGTTTATCACTAGTGCTTGTCCCAATTCCTGCAGGTTTACAGCTACCAGTACAGGTAAAGCAGCGGCAGTCAGCAGTAATCCATACACTGTTACAGCTCATGTGTCAGTGTCACTGTGTCAGTCATTAGGTGTGAACACCGCAAAGCAGGCTGCCCGCCCACCAAAGATGTATATAAAACAAGTGTGCACTGAATGTGTTATAGCCCAGGAAACCAACAGTCTAGTACTACACAGATGTCCACACGGTACTACACAGATGTTGGGGGGGGGGGGGGTCTGTCCTAGCCCTGATCCCCACAGCTCACCACCACCAGGAGACATGGCTGAGAGGGGTCAATACTAGGGCCAGCGACTGGCTGCACTGAGAGACTGAGAGGAGGTCAGGAGCAGCCAGGATGGTGGCCGCTGACTACAAGATTCTACTTTGTCACACTTCAGAATACTCCTTTAGGGTGCATTCACATGTAGAGGAACTGCAACAGATTCGCAGCAGATTTGATGGCCCAGATTTGCTTTCAATCTGCAACTTTAAATCTGCTGCAAATCCTGTACGTGTGAACGCAGCCTTAAATACAAAAAAAAAAATCTGATACTAACAGGGAAAAAAAATAGAGTCTCTGAGCATAAAGCCGGTTGACTAGTCCATCTGGTCCGTAGATCAGATCCTCAGCTGTAGTTCCTCCATTGTGTCCCACCTCCTAGGCGCACCCCTCCCCCACACCCAGATTCTGTATATTTCTGTATAACAGGAACTCAAGGCCAACGGCCTAACTACTATGCGTCCCCAACAATCGCTCTGTCAGTCTTGTACATATATTACATATTTACATATAAATAGAGAAGTATACGTGGAGCTATGGAGCGACCAGCAGTGTACCGGGGAATACGTAGCTTTTCACACAATATAAGGACTGGAGCCAGGAATCTGGCTGGATAACCACAATCATGGGATCCCTGAAGGGACCTCGCCGGACAATGATCCCTATATGCAATGTTCTCTGCAGAGAGGAGGGAGCGCAGCTCCGGACAGCCGCAGCATGCCATTACATGCCATACTACAACCTCAGGAGAAACTGGTCGGCATGAAGAACCCTTCTCGGTGCTAGGAAGGTAGAATCGGGGGACTCAGGAGGTAACATCTGGTATCCTGAGAATTAAAGACCATGAAGTCTGCTCACACGGGTCACGTAAGAAGCCGCAGGGATGGAGTCCTCAAGCATCAGAGCGCAGGGGTGGGACTACAGTGGTCATTGGGGCAGCCATACTGAAGAAGAATCTCTGCACACTCAGTACTGCCTGCCCGACGGGCATACGCCAACGGTGACAGGCCCCTGGCGTCACAGACCTTGACATCAACACCATACTAGGAAAAGAAGAAACACGGTAAGAAGAGGATACTATGCCCAACCCCCATCCTACCCCATGGTCGCGCGTCTCACCCAGATCAGGAGCTGTGTGCACACAACATTGGACATGGCTGCCGAGAGATGAAGAGCGGAGCGGCCATCTCCATCCCCATACGTTTCATTCACCTCCTCCTTGGTCCCATGGGCAAGCAGAGTAACCACCATCCGTAAGTCATCCTCGACCACCGCCCGTAACAGCTGCTGCCCAAGAGGCACATCCGACGCCACCAGGGGGCACAAGAACAACTTCTGCTCGTATTTGGCCCGGATCCAGCGTTCCTTCTCCTCCCTGGAGTGTGGACAATTGGGGGGGGGGGGAATACACACAGGTAAATAAAGGGGATCCCCGGAGGGAGAAAATTGTTAAGTGTTAATAAGATGGAACTGATGTATTTCCTCCACACTCGGCCTCTGCCTTAGAAGGTGACTAGCTCTTCCTCCATCAATGCCAACCTCTCTTCTGCTTACACTGAGGGGAAGCCTGTTTTTTCCCCCTTCGCTTATTTAACCCTTTCAGCCTGGTTTCTCATCCCTTACAAGAACATTTAGGGGGGGGGGGGGGGGTGTATTGCATGGTACTGACCTGGAGCTCTCAGGACCGGGCTTAGTGTAACCCTCTGTACAGTGCTCCCACACAGCATTAGCCAGACTGTTTCCAATCGCCATCATGACCATCGTCAGTTCCACCGGCCAGTCATCTAAATCAAGAGAGCGCACTCGAGATAGGTGTGTCCCGAGGTTCCGATGTATCCCAGAGCACTCTATGCACATCAGAGCCCCTAGGTTGAGACTAGCCCAGTCTGGATCTACAAAAAAGGATGAGAAGTAGAGTTAGTGGTGAGCGAGAGGCAGCCAAGCCCAACACAACATGGGAAACAATGCAAATGCAATCCCCAGGCCATCAGGTGATTCATGAACACTTCCAGGTGACTCTCTAGACCAGCGCTTCTCAAACTTTCTCTATAGAAGCCTCACCTAACAGAGCAAAGTGATGCCTGAGTCTGACCAGACTGACCAAGAGGATGCCGTGGCCTCACCAGACTGACCAATAGGATGCCGTGGCCTCACCAGACTGACCAATAGGATGCCGTGGCCTCACCAGACTGACCAATAGGATGCCGTGGCCTCACCAGACTGACCAAGAGGATGCCGTGGCCTCACCAGACTGACCAAGAGGATGCCGGGGCCTCACCACACTTACCAAGAGGATGCCGGGGCCTGACCACACTTACCAAGAGGATGCCAGGGCCTGACCACACTTACCAAGAGGATGCCGGGACCTCACCACACTTACCAAGAGGATGCCGGGGCCTGACTACACTTACCAAGAGGATGCCGGGACCTCACCAGACTGACCAAGAGGATGCCGGGGCCTCACCACACTGACCAAGAGGATACCGGGGCCTCACCAGACTGACCAAGAGGATGCCGGGGCCTGACCACACTTACCAAGAGGATGCCGGGGCCTGACCACACTTACCAAGAGGATGCCGGGGCCTCACCAGACTGACGAAGAGGGTGCCTGGGCCTCACCAGACTGACCAAGAGGATGCCGGGGCCTCACCAGATTGACCAAGAGGATGCCGGGGCCTCACTAGATTGACCAAGAGGATGCCGGGGCCTCACCAGACTGACCAAGAGGATGCCGGGGCCTCACCAGACTGACCCAGAGGATGCTGGGGCCTGACCAGACTGACCCAGAGGATGCTGGGGCCTGACCAGACTGACCCAGAGGATGCTGGGGCCTGACCAGACTGACCCAGAGGATGCTGGGGCCTGACCAGACTGACCCAGAGGATGCTGGGGTCTCACGAGACTGACCAAGAGGGTGCCGGGCCTCACCAGACTGACCTAGAGGATGCCTGGGCCTCACCACACTGACCAAGAGGGTGCCGGGGCCTCACCACACTGACCAAGAGGGTGCCGGGGCCTCACCAGAAGGACCACCAGTAGGGCACAAATAGCTGGGTGGCCCCGACTCAGTTGCCAGTAGTAGGGCACAAATAGCTGGAGGACAGCAAAGAGGACAGTGCTCCTGAGATATCTATACAAAGAGGACAGCGCTCCAGATATATCTATACAGAGTGGACAGTGCTCCTGATATATCTATACAGAGTGGACAGTGCTCCTGAGATATCTATACAGAGGACAGTGCTCCTGAGATATCTATACAGAGGACAGTGCTCCTGAGATAGCTATACAGAGAGGACAGTGCTCCTGAGATATCTATACAGCGAGGACAGTGCTCCTGAGATATCTATACAGAGAGGACAGTGCTCCTGAGATATCTATACAGAGAGGACAGTGCTCCTGAGATATCTATACAGAGGGGACAGTGCTCCTGAGATATCTATACAGAGGGGACAGTGCTCCTGAGATATCTATACAGAGTGGACAGTGCTCCTGAGATATCTATACAGAGGACAGTGCTCCTGAGATATCTATACAGAGGACAGTGCTCCTGAGATAGCTATACAGAGAGGACAGTGCTCCTGAGATATCTATACAGCGAGGACAGTGCTCCTGAGATATCTATACAGAGAGGACAGTGCTCCTGAGATATCTATACAGAGAGGACAGTGCTCCTGAGATATCTATACAGAGGGGACAGTGCTCCTGAGATATCTATACAGAGGGGACAGTGCTCCTGAGATATCTATATAGAGAGGACAGGGCTCCTGATATATGTATACAGAGTGGACACTGCTCCTGATATATGTATACAGAGTGGACAGTGCTCCTGAGATATCTATACAGAGTGGACAGTGCTCCTGAGATATCTATACAGAGAGGACAGTGCTCCTGGGATATCTATCCAGAGTGGACAGGGCTCCTGATATATCTATACAAAGAGGACAGTGCTCCTGAGATATCTAAACAGAGAGGACAGTGCTCCTGAGATATCTATATAGAGAGGACAGTGCTCCTGAGATATCTATACAGAGGACAGTGCTCCTGAGATAGCTATACAGAGAGGACAGTGCTCCTGAGATATCTATACAGAGGACAGTGCTCCTGAGATATCTATACAGCGAGGACAGTGCTCCTGGGATATCTATACAGAGAGGACAGTGCTCCTGAGATATCTATACAGAGAGGACAGTGCTCCTGAGATATCTATACAGAGAGGGCAGTGCTCCTGAGATATCTATACAGAGGGGACAGTGCTCCTGAGATATCTATAGAGGACAGTGCTCCTGAGATATCTATACAGAGGGGAAAGTGCTCCTGAGATATCTATATAGAGAGGACAGGGCTCCTGATATATGTATACAGAGTGGACACTGCTCCTGATATATGTATACAGAGTGGACAGTGCTCCTGAGATATCTATACAGAGTGGACAGTGCTCCTGAGATATCTATACAGAGAGGACAGTGCTCCTGGGATATCTATCCAGAGTGGACAGGGCTCCTGATATATCTATACAAAGAGGACAGTGCTCCTGAGATATCTAAACAGAGAGGACAGTGCTCCTGAGATATCTATATAGAGAGGACAGTGCTCCTGAGATATCTATATAGAGAGGACAGTGCTCCTGAGATATCTATACAGAGGACAGTGCTCCTGAGATATCTATACAGAGGACAGTGCTCCTGAGATATCTATACAGAGGACAGTGCTCCTGAGATAGCTATACAGAGAGGACAGTGCTCCTGAGATATCTATACAGAGGACAGTGCTCCTGAGATATCTATACAGAGGACAGTGCTCCTGAGATATCTATATAGAAAGGACAGGGCTCCTGATATATCTATACAAAGTGGACACTGCTCCTGAGATATCTATACAAAGAGGACAGTGCTCCTGAGATATCTATCCAGAGTGGACAGTGCTCCTGATATATCTATACAGAGAGGACAGTGCTCCTGAGATATCTATACAAAGAGGACAGTGCTCCTGAGATATCTAAACAGAGAGGACAGTGCTCCTGAGATATCTATATAGAGAGGACAGTGCTCCTGAGATATCTATACAGAGGACAGGGCTCCTGAGATATCTTTACAAAGAGGACAGTGCTCCTGAGATATCTATACAAAGTGTCAAGCCTGGACTGGTAATCTGGCAAGCCGGGAAAATGCCCGCTGGGCTGGACGGATTACCAGTCCGTGGGCCGCCCGGGCTGCATTATATATATATATATATATATATATATAAAAAAAAAAAAATCACCGCTGCGGCCCACTTCCCTCTGCCTGCCCGTCCTGCTCCTGCTGCCAGCTCCTGGCACCCGCCCGGCCCGCTCCTGACGTGCTCTTCCAATCCAATCAACGTGGAGGAGGAGCGTGGGGCCGCTGCGGGGGCCGTGGCGCACTCTTTGTACGTGCACCACAGCCGGCCGCAGCGGCCCCACGCTCCTCCTCCACGTAGATTGGATTGGAGAAGCACGTCAGGAGCGGGCCGGGCTGCGGTGCCAGGAGTTTTACATCGGGCAGGCGGCGGGAACGGTCTGCGTTAGGTGAGGTAGTGTGTGTGTATTTGTCAGGTGTGTGTGTGTGTGTGTGTGTGTGGATTTGTCAGGTGTGTGTGTGTGGATTTGTCAGGTGTGTGTGTGTATGTGTGTGTGTGGATTTGTCAGGTGTGTGTGTGTGTGTGTGTGTGTATTTGTCAGGTGTGTGTGTGTGTGTGTGTGTGTGGATTTGTCAGGTGTGCGTGTGGATTTGTCAGGTGTGTGTCTGTGTGGATTTGTCAGGTGTGTGTGGATTTGTCAGGTGTGTGTGGATTTGTCAGGTGTGTGTGTGTGGATTTGTCAGGTGTGTGTGTGTGTGTGGATTTGTCAGGTGTGAGTGTGTGTGTGGATTTGTCAGGTGTGTGTGTGTGTGTGTGTGTGGATTTGTCAGGTGTGTGTGTGTGTGTATTTGTCAGGTGTGTGTGTGTGTGTGTGTGTGTATGTGTGTGGATTTGTCAGGTGTGTGTGTGTGTATGTGTGGATTTGTCAGGTGTGTGTGTGTGGATTTGTCAGGTGTGTGTGTGTGTGTGGATTTGTTAGGTGTGTGTGTGTGTGTGTGTGTGTGTGTGTGTGGATTTGTCAGGTGTGTGTGTGTGTGGATTTGTCAGGTGTGTTTGTGTGTGTGTGTGGATTTGTCAGGTGTGTGTGTGTGTGTGTGTGTGGACAGTGGCATAGTATACGGGCACAGGGGGACAGTGTATGGGAACAGAGGCATTGTATATAGTGACGGGGCACAGTATATGGGGACAAGGGCACAGTATATGGGGACAAGGGCACAGTATATGGGGACAAGGGCACAGTATATGGGGACAGTGGCACAGTATATGGGGACAGTGGCACAGTATATGGGGACAAGGGCACAGTATATGGGGACAAGGGCACAGTATATGGGGACAAGGGCACAGTATATGGGGACAAGGGCACAGTATATGGGGACAAGGGCACAGTATATGGGGACAAGGGCACAGTATATGGGGACAAGGGCACAGTATATGGGGACAAGGGCACAGTATATGGGGACAGGGGAACAGTATAAGGGACAAGGGCACAGTATATGGGGACAGGGGCACAGTATATGGGGACAGGGGCACAGTATAAGGGGACAGGGGCACAGTATAAGGGGACAGGGGCACAGTATAAGGGACAGTGGCACAGTATAAATGACAGGGGCACAGTATATAAGGGACAAGGGGCACAGTATATGGGGACAAGGGCACAGTATATAAGGGACAAGGGGCACAGTATATGGGGACAAGGGGCACAGTATATGGGGACAAGGGGCACAGTATATGGGGACAAGGGGCACAGTATATGGGGACAAGGGGCACAGTATATGGGGACAAGGGGCACAGTATATGGGGACAAGGGGCACAGTATATGGGGACAAGGGGCACAGTATATGGGGACAAGGGGCACAGTATATGGGGACAAGGGGCACAGTATATGGGGACAAGGGGCACAGTATATGGGGACAAGGGGCACAGTATATGGGGACAAGGGGCACAGTATATGGGGACAAGGGGCACAGTATATGGGGACAAGGGGCACAGTATATGGGGACAAGGGGCACAGTATATGGGGACAAGGGCACAGTATATGGGGACAAGGGCACAGTATATGGGGACAAGGGCACAGTATATGGGGACAAGGGGCACAGTATATGGGGACAAGGGCACAGTATATGGGGACAGGGGCACAGTATATGGGGACAGTGGCACAGTATAAGGGACAAGGGCACAGTATATGGGGACAGGGGCACAGTATATGGGGACAAGGGCACAGTATATGGGGACAAGGGCACAGTATAAGGGACAGTGGCACAGTATAAATGACAGGGGCACAGTATAAATGACAGGGGCACAGTATAAATGACAGGGGCACAGTATAAATGACAGGGGCACAGTATAAATGACAGGGGCACAGTATAAATGACAGGGGCACAGTATATAAGGGACAAGGGGCACAGTATATAAGGGACAAGGGGCACAGTATATAAGGGACAAGGGGCACAGTATATGGGGACAAGGGGCACAGTATATGGGGACAAGGGGCACAGTATATGGGGACAAGGGCACAGTATATGGGGACAAGGGCACAGTATATGGGGACAAGGGGCACAGTATATGGGGACAAGGGGCACAGTATATGGGGACAAGGGGCACAGTATATGGGGACAAGGGGCACAGTATATGGGGACAAGGGGCACAGTATATGGGGACAAGGGGCACAGTATATGGGGACAAGGGGCACAGTATATGGGGACAAGGGGCACAGTATATGGGGACAAGGGGCACAGTATATGGGGACAAGGGGCACAGTATATGGGGACAAGGGGCACAGTATATGGGGACAGTGGCACAGTATATGGGGACAGTGGCACAGTATATGGGGACAGTGGCACAGTATATGAGCAGAGGGTCACAGTATATGGGGACAGTGGCACAGTATATGGGGACAGTGGCACAGTATATGGGGACAGTGGCACAGTATAAGGGACAAGGGCACAGTATATCAGGACAAGGGCACAGTATATCAGGACAGTGGCACAGTATATGGGGACAGCGGCACAGTATATGGGGACAAGGGCACAGTATATGGGGACAAGGGCACAGTATATGGGGACAAGGGGCACAGTATATGGGGACAAGGGGCACAGTATATGGGGACAGTGGCACAGTATAGTGGGACACCATGCATTACCCCCATAGTAAGAGTCCCCCTGCATTGCCTCAACACAAAAGGAGGCAAAGTGTGTGTGTGTGTGTGTGGATTCGCAGGCTGAATCCTACCGCAGGCGCAATGACGTAAAATCACTGCGCCTGCTGGAGGGAGCAGACGGCCTGGAAGGTGATGAGCGCGGTCCCGGGTGGCACTATCGGTGGACACACACACACACACACACACACGCTTCGCCTCCTTTTGTGTTGAAGTAATGCAGGGGGACTCTTACTATGGGGGTAATGCATGGTGTCCCACTATACTGTGCTACTGTCCCCATATACTGTGCCCCTCTGCTCATATACTGTGTGGAGGATATATATGTGGGCTGGTGGGGTTTGTGTGCCAGGGCTGCTTTTCAGCCCCACTCCGGCCCTGCAGAGTGGCCACTGCTCCTGAGATATCCTTACAGAGAGGACAGTGCTCCTGAGATATCCTTACAGAGAGGACAGTGCTCCTGAGATATCCTTACAGAGAGGACAGTGCTCCTGAGATATCTATACAGAGGACAGGGCTCCAGAGATATCTATACAGAGAGGACAGTGTTCCTGAGAGATCTATACAGAGAGGACAGTGTTCCTGAGATATCTATACAGAGAGGACAGTGTTCCTGAGATATCTATACAGAGAGGACAGTGTTCCTGAGATATCTATACAAAGAGGACAGTGCTCCTGAGATATCTATACAAAGAGGACAGTGCTCCTGAGATATCTATACAGAAAAGACAGTGCTCCTGAGATATCTATACAGAAAGGACAGTGCTCCTGAGATATCTATATAAAGAGGACAGTGCTCCTAAGATATCCTTACAAAGAGGACAGTGCTCCTTAGAATCTATACAGAGGACAGGGCTCCAGAGATATCTATACAGAGAGGGACCTCCCCCTTGAAAGGTAGACCAATCGTGGCCGGGATCGGCAGTTTACTACATAATATTGGTATCTATGTTGATAAGGTCCTTCGTAGCTTTGTACATACCCTGCCGTCCTACACCAGAGACACCATGGATCTTCTACAGAAAATAGAATTTTGGATCATAGAACCGGAGGTATTGTAAGGGAGTATTGATGTGGAAGCACTTTATTCGTCCATACCACATGACAGTGGTTTGAGAGCAGTGTCATACTATCTATCCACTAGAGGTGTCCATTTGCAACCACATAACCTGTTCGTGATAGAGCTTTTGGAGTTCATACTTACAAAAAACTTTTTTCTGTTTGAGGGGCGGTACTACCACCAGCTCAGGGGCACGGCAATGGGCAGCCCTTGTGCGCCCACCTACGCCAACCTGCTCCTCCATCGCCCTATCAGATGAGCGGGAGCACTTTGGAGAGAAGGTGCTTGGTCCCGTTTTATTGACGATATTTTCATATTGTGGTCAGGTACAGAACAGGAATTTACAGAGTATATAGCCTGCCTCAATGAAAACCAGATCGGTCTGCACTTAAACCCTAACAGCTTGCCTTTTTTAGATGTGAGGATTTCTAAAACACCTCAGGGATACCTGGACACTACAATTCACAGAAAGGAGACTTCCACCAATAGTCTCCTAAGGTGGGAGAGCTGCCACCCTGCCCCCCTTAAAAGGGGTATACCAAACGGGCAGTATCTCCGCCTTAGGAGAAATTGCACAAGGGACAGTGATTTCAAGACACATGCCACCGACCTACGACATAGGTTTCTCACAAGAGGCTACCCTGACTATACACTAAGAAAGGCCTATCAAACCTCCATATCTCCCCAGCGGGAGGAGTTATTGACACCTAGGACCGATTCGGATTATCGGGACCTTTGACCAAGCATCTCAGGAGGTCAGGGAAGTTCTGTCCAAACACTGGGGGGTACTCAGACTGGACCCAGACTTAAAAGATGTGATCAGTGAGTATCCCCTAATTACCTACCGTAAGGGCAGGAGTATAGGTGACATGGTCACACACAGTCACTTGACCCCCCTCCCTTCCACAGGCACGTGGTTAAAATCCTTACAGGGTAGGGGTGTTTATAGCTGTGGACACTGCAGGGCAGAAAAACATATACCATTAAATCGTTCATGAACTGCAGTACTAAGGGCGTAATGTATATAGCCTCATGCTCCTGTCCTAATCAGGGAGTTACGGAAGAGGATCCTCGAACATGTGGGGGATATCAGGAATAAACGGGAAACCCCCTAGCAAGACATTTCCACCAACATCATGGAGGTAAGCTCTCCTCATTGTCCTTTGTGGCTATTGAGAACATAAGACCATCCCAAAGGGGGGGGGGGGGGACATGGACAGAGCATTATTACAGAAAGAGACCCGATGGATGTACACGTTACACACAATTGCTCCAAGGGGTCTCAATGAAATTCTGAATTTTGCATGTTTTATCTGATGGTGCTAGCAGTAGCATGCTGGTCGATGTAGGTCGGTAGGAACGGCCCTAGTGGGCCGGTTTATGAGCTAGTGATGGCTGGCTTGGTTAGTGTAGGGGATAACAGGGTTAAACAGGTTAGGCTCCAGAGTGGGACCGTCCTTTTTAGGATGACCACCCCACCTAGGTGAGGGCTTTAGTCTAGGCCTATATAGGGGTTACTAGGTCCTAGAACACCTTCTACTCCCTAGGGTGTACCCTATATTGGGTAGCCTGTCTGTAGGACATTTTGCCCCGTACACTGCCACTTCTTTTACCAATCGCTCCATACTACTGGCAACCTGCACCCCCCTACAGCCTCCCCAAATGTATTTATTCTAATTCTGGGTTTATGTGTCCCGCAATGCTAATACTGGTGGGACTCGGTTCCCCCTTTCATTTACTAACGTCTCACTGATATATTAGTACCACGATACTTCGGGATGACTCCACACTGTACATAGTATCCTTCCCATATAGACTAGATTCATGGATCATTGAGCCTATTGTATGCAAGGGATGTGCATGTGTATCATGCTCCTATAATCACGGACACCCTGGAGCGCCCTTCTCATAGCCAGTGCCCCTCTCCGTTTGTTTACGAGTGTGGGTAACTCCCACAGGGGGCGTGTCTTGGAGGGAGGCATTTGAATCTGGCGCGCTCCAGGCTAGTCCGTGACGTCAGCCGCGCCCGAGCTCGCACTCCCGGCATTCTGCCACTGCAGGATCAGGGGATCTCCGGGCGGAGGACCTTATATGTAAGTAGCTACCCTCATACTATGTGACAGTCTTTCCTTTAGCTACTAGATGACCGCAGCTAACATGGTTAACCCTTGCCTCACAGGTCGGCATACACTTCTGGCATTTCAATGTGGATAGAGTAAGTATTTATCTCCACTATATCCTACATAAACTGGGAGGTGTTCATGGGAAACTAATCCCCTGCTCTTGTGTATGTCGTGTCCTGTCAGCCCCTGCCACCATCGCACCTTCTATCTGCAATCACTACACATACAGCTTCAGGGAGTCCGCAGCCACTGTGCTCCTTGCCAATTATCATCCGTTTTATGCTGTTTTGTGCTGTGTCATGTAAACACTACACTAAACACTGAATCATATTTGTATATGTTCACCTATCCAGCCCCTGATGATTTCACCATACCGGGGATTGAAACGCGTAGGGATAGGTGTTGGGATTTACATATGAGACTCGGGCGTCACGAACGGCCGGGCTACAGGGCCAGACCCATTGGCATTTTGTTTGTACGTTCTTGTCCCTCTGATGTGGGGATGGGTCTAATATAGCGGCACCGGTACCTACATCCCAATCGGGGCACATAGCAGTGGTACCATTGGCCTTTAGGACACCGTATTCGCCATATATTCCCTATGCTGACAATACAGCCAGGAGGTTTGCCTAGTCTCCGTAGTCAGTTTCCCATAATGATAATGATGGGATGTTATCTGAGACAGTATCTGTTTATAAAGATTTTTGTTGTTTTTTGTATATATTTTGGAATCTTTTTTGTCTTGGATACCTATTTTATTGAGTAAAATAAAAGTTAAATTTTAAGCTTATCCTTCTTCGATTTACATATGTATAGCGAAGGTCTTTTCAATATTGTGGTTGTGTACAATAATTACACTACACCCCATCAGTCATCTATATAGAGAGGACAGTGCTCCTGAGTTATCTATACAGAGAGGACAGTGCTCCTGAGATATCAATACAGAGAGGACAGTGCTCCTGAGATATCAATACAGAGAGGACAGTGCTCCTGAGATATCAATACAGAGAGGACAGTGCTCCTGAGATATCAATACAGAGAGGACAGTGCTCCTGAGATATCAATACAGAGAGGACAGTGCTCCTGAGATATCCTTACAGAGAGGACAGTGCTCCTGAGATATCCTTACAGAGAGGACAGTGCTCCTGAGATATCAATACAGAGAGGACAGTGCTCCTGAGATATGTATACAGAGAGGACAGTGCTCCTGAGATATCAATACAGAGAGGACAGTGCTCCTGAGATATCAATACAGAGAGGACAGTGCTCCTGAGATATCAATACAGAGAGGACAGTGCTCCTGAGATATCAATACAGAGAGGAGGAGTGCTCCTGAGATATCAATACAGAGAGGAGGAGTGCTCCTGAGATATCAATACAGAGAGGACAGTGCTCCTGAGATATCAATACAGAGAGGACAGTGCTCCTGAGATATCAATACAGAGAGGACAGTGCTCCTGAGATATCAATACAGAGAGGACAGTGCTCCTGAGATATCAATATAGAGAGGACAGTGCTCCTGATATATCTATACATAATGGACACTGCCCCTGAGATATCTATACAGAGTGGGCAGTGCTCCTAATATATCTATACGGAGTGGACACCGATCCTAGGATCTATACACAGTGGAGAATGCTCCTGATATATGTATACAGAGAGGACAGTGCTCCTGAGATATCTATACAGAGAGGACAGTGCTCCTGAGATATCTATACAGAGAGGACAGTGCTCCTAATATATCTATACAGAGAGTACAGTGCTCGTGAGATAGCTATACAAAGAGGACAGTGCTCCCGAGAATCTATACAGAGTAGGCAGTGCTCCTGATATATCTATACATAATGGACACTGCCCCTGAGATATCTATATAGAGTGGGCAGTGCTCCTGATATATCTATACAGAGTGGGCAGTGCTCCTGATATATCTATACAGAGAGGACAGTGCTCCTGAGATATCTATACAAAGAGGACAGTGCTCCTGAGATATCTATACAGAGAGGACAGTGCTCCTGAGATATTTATACAGAGAGGACAGTGCTCCTGAGAAATCTATACAGAGAGGACAGTGCTCCTGAGATATTTATACAGAGAGGACAGTGCTCCTGATATATCTATACAGAGAGGACAGTGCTCCTGAGATATCTATAGAGGACAGTGCTCCTGAGATATCTATACAGAGTGGACAGTGCTTCTGAGATATCTATACAGAGAGGACAGTGCTCCTGAGATATCTATACAGAGAGGACAGTGCTCCTGAGATATCTATACAAAGAGGACAGTGCTCCCGAGAAATCTATACAGAGTGGACAGTGCTCCTGAGATATCTATACAGAGACACAGTGCTCCTGAGATATATATATATATATATATATATATATATATATATATATATATATAGAGGGGACAGTGCTCCTGAGATAACTATACAGAGAAGACAGTGCTCCTGATATATCTATACATAATGGACACTGCCCCTGAGATATCTATACAGAGTGGACAGTGCTCCTGATATATCTATATAGAGTGGACAGTGCTCCTGAGATATTTTATAAAGAGGAAAGTGCTTCTGAGATATCTATATAGAGTAAACAGGGCTCCTGAGATATCTATACAGAGGACAGTGCTCCTGAGATATCTATACAGAGTAGGCAATGCTCCTGAGATATCTATACAGAGAGGACAGTGCTCCTGAGATATTTATACAGAGGACAGTGCTCCTGAGATATCTATACAGAGACACAGTGCTCCTGAGATATATATATAGAGGGGACAGTGCTCCTGAGATAACTATACAGAGAAGACAGTGCTCCTGATATATCTATACATAATGGACACTGCCCCTGAGATATCTATACAGAGTGGGCAGTGCTCCGGATATATCTATAAAGAGTGGACAGTGCTTCTGAGATATCTATGCAGAGAGGACAGTGCTCCTGATATATCTATACAGAGAGGACAGTGCTCCTGAGATATCTATACAGAGACACAGTGCTCCTGAGATATATATAGAGGGGGACAGTGCTCCTGAGATAACTATACAGAGAAGACAGTGCTCCTGATATATCTATACATAATGGACACTGCCCCTGAGATATCTATACAGAGTGGGCAGTGCTCCGGATATATCTATAAAGAGTGGACAGTGCTTCTGAGATATCTATGCAGAGAGGACAGTGCTCCTGATATATCTATACAGAGAGGACAGTGCTCCTGAGATATCTATAGAGGACAGTGCTCTTGAGATATCTATACAGAGTGGACAGTGCTTCTGAGATATCTATACAGAGAGGACAGTGCTCCTGAGATATCTATACAGAGAGGACAGTGCTCCTCAGATATCTATACAGAGAGGACAGTGCTCCTGAGATATCTATACTGAGAAGACAGTGCTCCTGAAATATCTATACAGACAGGGCAGTGCTCCTGAGATATCTATACAGAGGACAGTGCTTCTGAGATATCTATACAGAGTGGACAGTGCTCCTAATATATCTATACAGAGTGGGCAGTGCTCCTGAGATATCTATACAGAGTGGGCAGTGCTCCTGATATATCTATACAGAGAGGACAGTGCTCCTGAGATATCTATACAAAGAGGACAGTGCTCCTAAGATAACTATACAGAGAGGACAGTGCTCCTGAGATATTTATACAGAGAGGACAGTGCTCCTGAGAAATCTATACAGAGAGGACAGTGCTCCTGAGAAATCTATACAGAGAGGACAGTGCTCCTGAGAAATCTATACAGAGAGGACAGTGCTCCTGAGATATCTATAGAGGACAGTGCTCCTGAGATATCTATACAGAGTGGACAGTGCTTCTGAGATATCTATACAGAGAGGACAGTGCTCCTGAGATATCTATACAGAGAGGACAGTGCTCCTCAGATATCAATACAGAGAGGACAGTGCTCCTGAGATATCTATACTGAGAGGACAGTGCTCCTGAAATATCTATACAGACAGGGCAGTGCTCCTGAGATATCTATACAGACAGGACAGTGCTCCTGAGATATCTATACAGAGGACAGTGCTCCTGAGATATCTATACAGAGAGGACAGTGCTCCTGAGATATCTATACAGAGAGGACAGTGCTCCTGAGATATCTTTACAGAGGACAGGGCTCCTGAGATATCTATACAGACAGGACAGTGCTCCTGAGATATCTATACAGAGGACAGGGCTCCTGAGATATCTATACAGAGAGGACAGGGCTCCTGAGATATCTATACAGAGAGGACAGTGCTCCTGAGATATCTATACAGAGAGGACAGTGCTCCTGAGATATCTATACAGAGTGGACAGTGCTCCTGAGATATCTATACAGAGAGGACAGTGCTCCTGAGATACCTATACAGAGAGGACAGGGTTCCTGAGGTATCCATACAAAGAAGACAGTGCTCCTGATATATGTACACAGAGAGGACAGTGCTCCTGAGATATCTATACAGAGTGGACAGTGCTCCTGAGATATCTATACAAAGAGGACAGTGCTCCCGAGAAATCTATACAGAGTGGACAGTGCTCCTGAGATATCTGTATAGAGAGGACAGTGCTCCTGATATGTCTATACAGAGTGGACACTGATCCTAGGATCTATACAGAGTGGGCAGTGCTCCTAAGATAGCTATACAGAGTGGACAGTGCTTCTGAGATATCTATGCAGAGTGGACAGTGCTCCTGACATATCTATATAGAGTGGACAGTGCTCCTGAGATATTTTATACAGAGGAAAGTGCTTCTGAGATATCTATATAGAGTGGACAGGGCTCCTGAGATATCTATACAGAGGACAGTGCTCCTGAGATATCTATACAGAGTAGGCAGTGCTCCTGAGATATCTATACAGAGAGGACAGTGCTCCTGAGATATCTATACAGAGACACAGTGCTCCTGAGATATCTATACAGAGACACAGTGCTCCTGAGATATATAGAGGGGACAGTGCTCCTGAGATAACTATACAGAGAAGACAGTGCTCCTGATATATCTATACATAATGGACACTGCCCCTGAGATATCTATACAGAGTGGGCAGTGCTCCGGATATATCTATAAAGAGTGGACAGTGCTCCTGAGATATCTATACTGAGAGGACAGTGCTCCTGATATATCTATACAGAGAGGACAGTGCTCCTGATATATCTATACAGAGAGGACAGTGCTTCTGAGATATCTATATAGAGTGGAAAGTGCTTCTGAGATATCTATACAGAGAGGACAGTGCTCCTGAGATATCTATACAGAGAGGACAGTGCTCCTCAGATATCTATACAGAGAGGACAGTGCTCCTGAGATATCTATACTGAGAAGACAGTGCTCCTGAAATATCTATACAGACAGGGCAGTGCTCCTGAGATATCTATACAGACAGGACAGTGCTCCTGAGATATCTATACAGAGGACAGTGCTCCTGAGATATCTATACAGAGTGGACAGTGCTCCTGAGATATCTATACTGAGTGGACAGTGCTCCTGAGATATCTATACAAAGAGGACAGTGCTCCTGAGATATCTATACAGACAGGACAGTGCTCCTGAGATATCTATACAGAGGACAGTGCTCCTGAGATATCTATACAGAGTGGACAGTGCTCCTGAGATATCTATACTGAGTGGACAGTGCTCCTGAGATATCTATACAGAGAGGACAGTGCTCCTGAGATATCAATACAGACAGGACAGTGCTCCTGAGATATCTATAAAGAGGACAGTGCTCCTGAGATATCTATACAGAGGACAGGGCTCCTGAGATACAGTGCTCCGGAGATATCTATACAGAGAGGACAGTGCTCCTGAGATATCTATACAGAGTGGACAGTGCTCCTGAGATATCTATACAGAGTGGACAGTGCTCCTGAGATATCTATACAGAGAGGACAGTGCTCCTGAGATACCTATACAGAGAGGACAGGGTTCCTGAGGTATCTATACAGAGGACAGTGCTCCTGAGATATCTATACAGAGGACAGTGCTCCTGATATATCTATATAGAGTGGACAGTGCTCCTGAGATATTTTATACAGAGGAAAGTGCTTCTGAGATATCTATATAGAGTGGACAGGGCTCCCGAGATATCTATACAGAGGACAGTGCTCCTGAGATATCTATACAGAGTAGGCAGTGCTCCTGAGATATCTATACAGAGTAGGCAGTGCTCCTGAGATATCTATACAGAGAGGACAGTGCTCCTGAGATATTTATACAGAGGACAGTGCTCCTGAGATATCTATACAGAGACACAGTGCTCCTGAGATAACTATACAGAGAAGACAGTGCTCCTGATATATCTATACATAATGGACACTGCCCCTGAGATATTTATACAGAGTGGGCAGTGCTCCGGATATATCTATACAGAGTGGACACCGATCCTAGGATCTATACAGAGTGGAGACTGCTCCTGATATATCTATACAGAGTGGACAGTGCTCCTGATATATCTATACAGAGAGGACAGTGCTCCTGAGATATCTATACAGAGAGGACAGTGCTCCTGAGATATCTATACAGAGGGACAGTGCTCCTGAGATATCTATACAGAGTGGACACTGATCCTAGGTTCAATACAGAGTGGACAGTGCTCCTGATATATATATACAGAGAGGACAGTGCTCCTGAGATATCTATACAGCGTGGGCTGTGCTTCTGAGATATCTATACAGCGTGGGCTGTGCTTCTGAGATATCTATACAGCGTGGGCTGTGCTTCTGAGATATCTATACAGCGTGGGCTGTGCTTCTGAGATATCTATACAGAGAGGACAGTGCTCCTGAGGTATCCATACAAAGAGGACAGTGCTCCTGATATATGTATACAAAGAGGACAGAGCTCCTGAGATATCTATACAGAGAGTACAGTGCTCGTGAGATAGCTATACAAAGAGGACAGTGCTCCCGAGAAATCGATACAGAGTAGGCAGTGCTCCTGATATATCTATACATAATGGACACTGCCCCTGAGATATCTATACAAAGTGGGCATTGCTCCTGATATATCTATATAGAGTGGGCAGTGCTCCTGATATATCTATACAGAGTGGGCAGTGCTCCTGATATATCTATACAGAGAGGACAGTGCTCCTGATATATCTATACAGAGTGGACAGTGCTTCTGAGATATCTATACAGAGAGGACAGTGCTCCTGAGATATCTATACAGAGAGGACAGTGCTCCTGAGATATCTATACAGAGAGGACAGTGCTCCTGAGATATCTATACAGAGTGGACAGTGCTCCTGAGATATCTATACTGAATGGACAGTGCTCCTGATATATCTATACAGATAGGACAGTGCTCCTGAGCTATCTTTACAGAGGACAGGGCTCCTGAGATATCTATACAGAGAGGACAGTGCTCCTGAGATATCTATACAGAGAGGACAGTGCTCCTGAGATATTTATACAGAGAGGACAGTGCTCCTGAGAAATCTATACAGAGAGGACAGTGCTCCTGAGATATTTATACAGAGAGGACAGTGCTCCTGATATATCTATACAGAGAGGACAGTGCTCCTGAGATATCTATAGAGGACAGTGCTCCTGAGATATCTATACAGAGTGGACAGTGCTTCTGAGATATCTATACAGAGAGGACAGTGCTCCTGAGATATCTATACAGAGAGGACAGTGCTCCTGAGATATCTATACAAAGAGGACAGTGCTCCCGAGAAATCTATACAGAGTGGACAGTGCTCCTGAGATATCTATACAGAGACACAGTGCTCCTGAGATATATATATATATATATATATATATATATATATATATATATATATAGAGGGGACAGTGCTCCTGAGATAACTATACAGAGAAGACAGTGCTCCTGATATATCTATACATAATGGACACTGCCCCTGAGATATCTATACAGAGTGGACAGTGCTCCTGATATATCTATATAGAGTGGACAGTGCTCCTGAGATATTTTATAAAGAGGAAAGTGCTTCTGAGATATCTATATAGAGTAAACAGGGCTCCTGAGATATCTATACAGAGGACAGTGCTCCTGAGATATCTATACAGAGTAGGCAATGCTCCTGAGATATCTATACAGAGAGGACAGTGCTCCTGAGATATTTATACAGAGGACAGTGCTCCTGAGATATCTATACAGAGACACAGTGCTCCTGAGATATATATATAGAGGGGACAGTGCTCCTGAGATAACTATACAGAGAAGACAGTGCTCCTGATATATCTATACATAATGGACACTGCCCCTGAGATATCTATACAGAGTGGGCAGTGCTCCGGATATATCTATAAAGAGTGGACAGTGCTTCTGAGATATCTATGCAGAGAGGACAGTGCTCCTGATATATCTATACAGAGAGGACAGTGCTCCTGAGATATCTATACAGAGACACAGTGCTCCTGAGATATATATATAGAGGGGACAGTGCTCCTGAGATAACTATACAGAGAAGACAGTGCTCCTGATATATCTATACATAATGGACACTGCCCCTGAGATATCTATACAGAGTGGGCAGTGCTCCGGATATATCTATAAAGAGTGGACAGTGCTTCTGAGATATCTATGCAGAGAGGACAGTGCTCCTGATATATCTATACAGAGAGGACAGTGCTCCTGAGATATCTATAGAGGACAGTGCTCTTGAGATATCTATACAGAGTGGACAGTGCTTCTGAGATATCTATACAGAGAGGACAGTGCTCCTGAGATATCTATACAGAGAGGACAGTGCTCCTCAGATATCTATACAGAGAGGACAGTGCTCCTGAGATATCTATACTGAGAAGACAGTGCTCCTGAAATATCTATACAGACAGGGCAGTGCTCCTGAGATATCTATACAGACAGGACAGTGCTCCTGAGATATCTATACAGAGGACAGTGCTTCTGAGATATCTATACAGAGTGGACAGTGCTCCTAATATATCTATACAGAGTGGGCAGTGCTCCTGATATATCTATACAGAGTGGGCAGTGCTCCTGATATATCTATACAGAGAGGACAGTGCTCCTGAGATATCTATACAAAGAGGACAGTGCTCCTAAGATAACTATACAGAGAGGACAGTGCTCCTGAGATATTTATACAGAGAGGACAGTGCTCCTGAGAAATCTATACAGAGAGGACAGTGCTCCTGAGAAATCTATACAGAGAGGACAGTGCTCCTGAGAAATCTATACAGAGAGGACAGTGCTCCTGAGATATCTATAGAGGACAGTGCTCCTGAGATATCTATACAGAGTGGACAGTGCTTCTGAGATATCTATACAGAGAGGACAGTGCTCCTGAGATATCTATACAGAGAGGACAGTGCTCCTCAGATATCAATACAGAGAGGACAGTGCTCCTGAGATATCTATACAGAGAGGACAGTGCTCCTGAAATATCTATACAGACAGGACAGTGCTCCTGAGATATCTATACAGACAGGACAGTGCTCCTGAGATATCTATACAGAGGACAGTGCTCCTGAGATATCTATACAGAGAGGACAGTGCTCCTGAGATATCTATACAGAGAGGACAGTGCTCCTGAGATATCTTTACAGAGGACAGGGCTCCTGAGATATCTATACAGACAGGACAGTGCTCCTGAGATATCTATACAGAGGACAGGGCTCCTGAGATATCTATACAAGAGAGGACAGGGCTCCTGAGATATCTATACAGAGAGGACAGTGCTCCTGAGATATCTATACAGAGAGGACAGTGCTCCTGAGATATCTATACAGAGTGGACAGTGCTCCTGAGATATCTATACAGAGAGGACAGTGCTCCTGAGATACCTATACAGAGAGGACAGGGTTCCTGAGGTATCCATACAAAGAAGACAGTGCTCCTGATATATGTACACAGAGAGGACAGTGCTCCTGAGATATCTATACAGAGTGGACAGTGCTCCTGAGATATCTATACAAAGAGGACAGTGCTCCCGAGAAATCTATACAGAGTGGACAGTGCTCCTGAGATATCTGTATAGAGAGGACAGTGCTCCTGATATGTCTATACAGAGTGGACACTGATCCTAGGATCTATACAGAGTGGGCAGTGCTCCTAAGATAGCTATACAGAGTGGACAGTGCTTCTGAGATATCTATGCAGAGTGGACAGTGCTCCTGACATATCTATATAGAGTGGACAGTGCTCCTGAGATATTTTATACAGAGGAAAGTGCTTCTGAGATATCTATATAGAGTGGACAGGGCTCCTGAGATATCTATACAGAGGACAGTGCTCCTGAGATATCTATACAGAGTAGGCAATGCTCCTGAGATATCTATACAGAGAGGACAGTGCTCCTGAGATATCTATACAGAGACACAGTGCTCCTGAGATATCTATACAGAGACACAGTGCTCCTGAGATATATAGAGGGGACAGTGCTCCTGAGATAACTATACAGAGAAGACAGTGCTCCTGATATATCTATACATAATGGACACTGCCCCTGAGATATCTATACAGAGTGGGCAGTGCTCCGGATATATCTATAAAGAGTGGACAGTGCTTCTGAGATATCTATGCAGAGAGGACAGTGCTCCTGATATATCTATACAGAGAGGACAGTGCTCCTGAGATATCTATAGAGGACAGTGCTCCTGAGATATCTATACAGAGTGGAAAGTGCTTCTGAGATATCTATACAGAGAGGACAGTGCTCCTGAGATATCTATACAGAGAGGACAGTGCTCCTCAGATATCTATACAGAGAGGACAGTGCTCCTGAGATATCTATACTGAGAAGACAGTGCTCCTGAAATATCTATACAGACAGGGCAGTGCTCCTGAGATATCTATACAGACAGGACAGTGCTCCTGAGATATCTATACAGAGGACAGTGCTCCTGAGATATCTATACAGAGTGGACAGTGCTCCTGAGATATCTATACTGAGTGGACAGTGCTCCTGAGATATCTATACAAAGAGGACAGTGCTCCTGAGATATCTATACAGACAGGACAGTGCTCCTGAGATATCTATACAGAGGACAGTGCTCCTGAGATATCTATACAGAGTGGACAGTGCTCCTGAGATATCTATACTGAGTGGACAGTGCTCCTGAGATATCTATACAGAGAGGACAGTGCTCCTGAGATATCAATACAGACAGGACAGTGCTCCTGAGATATCTATAAAGAGGACAGTGCTCCTGAGATATCTATACAGAGGACAGGGCTCCTGAGATACAGTGCTCCGGAGATATCTATACAGAGAGGACAGTGCTCCTGAGATATCTATACAGAGTGGACAGTGCTCCTGAGATATCTATACAGAGTGGACAGTGCTCCTGAGATATCTATACAGAGAGGACAGTGCTCCTGAGATACCTATACAGAGAGGACAGGGTTCCTGAGGTATCTATACAGAGGACAGTGCTCCTGAGATATCTATACAGAGGACAGTGCTCCTGATATATCTATATAGAGTGGACAGTGCTCCTGAGATATTTTATACAGAGGAAAGTGCTTCTGAGATATCTATATAGAGTGGACAGGGCTCCCGAGATATCTATACAGAGGACAGTGCTCCTGAGATATCTATACAGAGTAGGCAGTGCTCCTGAGATATCTATACAGAGTAGGCAGTGCTCCTGAGATATCTATACAGAGAGGACAGTGCTCCTGAGATATTTATACAGAGGACAGTGCTCCTGAGATATCTATACAGAGACACAGTGCTCCTGAGATAACTATACAGAGAAGACAGTGCTCCTGATATATCTATACATAATGGACACTGCCCCTGAGATATTTATACAGAGTGGGCAGTGCTCCGGATATATCTATACAGAGTGGACACCGATCCTAGGATCTATACAGAGTGGAGACTGCTCCTGATATATCTATACAGAGTGGACAGTGCTCCTGATATATCTATACAGAGAGGACAGTGCTCCTGAGATATCTATACAGAGAGGACAGTGCTCCTGAGATATCTATACAGAGGACAGTGCTCCTGAGATATCTATACAGAGTGGACACTGATCCTAGGTTCAATACAGAGTGGACAGTGCTCCTGATATATATATACAGAGAGGACAGTGCTCCTGAGATATCTATACAGCGTGGGCTGTGCTTCTGAGATATCTATACAGCGTGGGCTGTGCTTCTGAGATATCTATACAGCGTGGGCTGTGCTTCTGAGATATCTATACAGCGTGGGCTGTGCTTCTGAGATATCTATACAGAGAGGACAGGGCTCCTGAGGTATCCATACAAAGAGGACAGTGCTCCTGATATATGTATACAAAGAGGACAGAGCTCCTGAGATATCTATACAGAGAGTACAGTGCTCGTGAGATAGCTATACAAAGAGGACAGTGCTCCCGAGAAATCGATACAGAGTAGGCAGTGCTCCTGATATATCTATACATAATGGACACTGCCCCTGAGATATCTATACAAAGTGGGCATTGCTCCTGAAATATCTATATAGAGTGGGCAGTGCTCCTGATATATCTATACAGAGTGGGCAGTGCTCCTGATATATCTATACAGAGAGGACAGTGCTCCTGATATATCTATACAGAGTGGACAGTGCTTCTGAGATATCTATACAGAGAGGACAGTGCTCCTGAGATATCTATACAGAGAGGACAGTGCTCCTGAGATATCTATACAGAGAGGACAGTGCTCCTGAGATATCTATACAGAGTGGACAGTGCTCCTGAGATATCTATACTGAATGGACAGTGCTCCTGATATATCTATACAGATAGGACAGTGCTCCTGAGCTATCTTTACAGAGGACAGGGCTCCTGAGATATCTATACAGAGAGGACAGTGCTCCTGAGATATCTATACAGAGAGGACAGTGCTCCTGAGATATCTATACAGAGTGGACAGTGCTCCTGAGATATCTATACAGAAAGGACAGGGCTCCTGAGGTATCCATACAAAGTGGACAGTGCTCCTGATATATGTATACAGAGAGGACAGTGCTCCTGAGATACTTTTACAGAAAGGACAGTGCTCCTGAGATATCTATACAGAGTGGGCAGTGCTCCTAAGATATCTATACAAAGAGGACAGTGCTCCCAAGATATCTATAGAGTGGACAGTGCTCCTGGGATATCTGTATAGAGAGGACAGTGCTTTTGATATGTCTATACAGAGTGGACACTGATCCTAGGATCTATACAGAGTGGGCAGTGCTCCTGAGATATCTATACAGAGTGGACAGTGCTCCTGATATATCTATACAGAGTGGACAGTGCTTCTGAGATATCTATGCAGAGTGGACAGTGCTCCTGATATATCTATATAGAGTGGACAGTGCTCCTGAGATATTTTATACAGAGGACAGTGCTTCTGAGATATCTATATAGAGTGGACAGGGCTCCTGAGATATCTATACAGATAGGACAGTGCTCCTGAGATATTTATACAGAGGACAGTGCTCCTGAGATATCTATACAGAGTAGGCAGTGCTCCTGAGATATCTATACAGAGAGGACAGTGCTCCTGAGATATTTATACAGAGGACAGTGCTCCTGAGATATCTATACAGAGACACAGTGCTCCTGAGATATATATAGAGGGGGCAGTGCTCCTAAGATAACTATACAGAGAAGACAGTGCTCCTGAGATATCTATACATAGGACAGTGCTCCTGAGATATCTATACAAAGTGGACAGTGCTCCTGAGAGATTTATACAGAGGACAGGGCTCCTGAGATATCTATACAGAGGACAGTGCTCTTGAGATATCTATACAGAGTGGGCTGTGCTTCTGAGATATCCATAAAGACACTGCCTCCAGGATATATACACAAACAGTCTGAAGACCTGATCTCAGGAGATGTAAACATTAGATACAAATCACATTTGAACAGAAAAACACAAATAAATCATTATATCAAAACATTTAGGATTTAAAAAATCCTGGAAGAACTAAAGGCTACTCACTGGGAGTGTCACAATCTACACACAGGCTGTTTCCCCTCACACTCCGGATAGACTGGATGGCGAGGGGATCACTCTGACTGCCGAGACGCGTCTGGAAGGAGAGGAGAGGGCTCATTAGAGGGCGCAGTGCGGGGCTCCGCAGTCATCCCATTCTTCTTTTACTCCACCTTATTTTTTGTGCTCTCACAGCTCTGCAGACTTGCCAGGATTTGGCTCTCAATGGCCTGAACCCAAAGCTCCCGATCCTCGTAGAGAGAGGCCTCAAAATGCCAACTCTGCCCAGTCAGCGAGACAATCACAAAGCCGTAAGACTCCTCAGGTTCTGCAAGGAGAAGAGACTCCGAATGACTGCAATGCTGCTGGAGGGTCCTGGACAGCGGGTGACTCAACGTTATTATGTGACGGACAAAAACGTCCCATTAAAGAGTCTCTATTGCGCAAACACATGGAGTCACACTATGGAGTCTCTGCAGTAAGAGCGGTCACACTATGGAGTCTCTGCAGTAAGAGCGGTCACACTATGGAGTCTCTGCAGTAAGAGCCGTCACACTATGGGGTATATACTATAAGAGCGGTCACACTATGGGTATATACTTTAAGAGCGGTCATACTACGGTGTATATACTGTAAGAGCGGTCACACTATGGGGTATATATACTGTAAGAGCGATCACACTATGGAGTATATACTGTAAGAGCGGTCACACTATGGTGTATATACTGTAAGAGCGGTCACACTATGGGGTATATACTGTAAGAGTGGTCACACTATGATGTATATACTGTAAGAGCGATCACACTATGGAGTATATACTGTAAGAGCGGTCACACTATGGTGTATATACTGTAAGAGCGGTCACACTATGGTGTATATACTGTAGGAGCGGTCACACTATGGTGTATATACTGTAAGAGCGGTCACACTATGGTGTATATACTGTAAGAGCGGTCACACTATGGTGTATATACTGTAAGAGCGGTCACACTATGGGGTATATACTGTAAGAGCGGTCACACTATGGTGTATATACTGTAAGAGCGGTCACACTATGGGGTATATACTGTAAGAGCGGTCACACTATGGGGTATATACTGTAAGAGCGGTCACACTATGGTGTATATACTGTAAGAGCGGTCACACTGTGGGGTATATACTGTAAGAGCGGTCACACTATGGTGTATATACTGTAAGAGCGGTCACACTATGGTGTATATACTGTAAGAGCGGTCACACTATGGGGTATATATACTGTAAGAGCGGTCACACTATGGGGTATATACTGTAAGAGCGGTCACACTATGGAGTCTCTGCAGTAAGAGCGGTCACACTATGGTGTATATACTGTAAGAGCGGTCACACTATGGTGTCTATACTGTAATAGCGGTCACACTATGGGGTATATACTGTAAGAGCGGTCACACTATGGGGTGTATATACTGTAAGAGCGGTCACACTATGGTGTATATACTGTAAGAGCGGTCACACTATGGTGTATATACTGTAAGAGCGGTCACACTATGGAGTGTATATACTGTAAGAGTGGTCACACTATGGGGTGTATATACTGTAAGAGCGGTCACACTATGGGGTATATACTGTAAGAGCGGTCACACTATGGGGTATATACTGTAAGAGCGGTCACACTATGGTGTATATACTGTAAGAGCGGTCACACTATGGTGTATATACTGTAGGAGCGGTCACACTATGGGGTATATATACTGTAAGAGCGGTCACACTATGGGGTATATACTGTAAGAGCGGTCACACTATGGGTATATACTGTAAGAGCAGTCACACTATGGGGTATGTACTGTAAGAGCGGTCACACTATGGTGTATATACTGTAAGAGCGGTCACACTATGGGGTATATACTGTAAGAGCGGTCACACTATGGTGTATATACTGTAAGAGCGGTCACACTATGGTGTATATACTGTAAGAGCGGTCACACTATGGGGTATATACTGTAAGAGCGGTCACACTATGGTGTATATACTGTAAGAGCGGTCACACTATGGGGTATATACTGTAAGAGCGGTCACACTATGGTGTATATACTGTAAGAGCGGTCACACTATGGTGTATATACTGTAAGAGCGGTCACACTATGGTGTATATACTGTAAGAGCGGTCACACTATGGTGTATATACTGTAAGAGCGGTCACACTATGGGGTATATACTGTAAGAGCGGTCACACTATGGTGTATATACTGTAAGAGCGGTCACACTATGGTGTATATACTGTAAGAGCGGTCACACTATGGTGTATATACTGTAAGAGCGGTCACACTATGGGGTATATACTGTAAGAGCGGTCACACTATGGTGTATATACTGTAAGAGCGGTCACACTATGGTGTATATACTGTAAGAGCGGTCACACTATGGGGTATATACTGTAAGAGCGGTCACACTATGGGGTATATACTGTAAGAGCGGTCACACTATGGTGTATATACTGTAAGAGCGGTCACACTATGGAGTCTCTGCAGTAAGAGCGGTCACACTATGGTGTATATACTGTAAGAGCGGTCACACTATGGGGTATATACCGTAAGAGCGGTCACACTATGGTGTATATACCGTAAGAGCGGTCACACTATGGTGTATATACTGTAAGAGCGGTCACACTATGGGGTATATACTGTAAGAGCGGTCACACTATGGGGTGTATATACTGTAAGAGCGGTCACACTATGGTGTATATACTGTAAGAGCGGTCACACTATGGGGTATATACTGTAAGAGAGGTCACACTATGGTGTATATACTGTAAGAGCGGTCACACTATGGTGTATATACTGTAAGAGCGGTCACACTATGGTGTATATACTGTAAGAGCGGTCACACTATGGTGTATATACTGTAAGAGCGGTCACACTATGGTGTATATACTGTAAGAGCGGTCACACTATGGTGTATATACTGTAAGAGCGGTCACACTATGGTGTATATACTGTAAGAGCGGTCACACTATGGGGTATATACTGTAAGAGCGGTCACACTATGGTGTATATACTGTAAGAGCGGTCACACTATGGTGTATATACTGTAAGAGCGGTCACACTATGGTGTATATACTGTAAGAGCGGTCACACTATGGGGTATATACTGTAAGAGCGGTCACACTATGGGGTATATACTGTAAGAGCGGTCACACTATGGGTATATACTGTAAGAGCAGTCACACTATGGGGTATGTACTGTAAGAGCGGTCACACTATGGTGTATATACTGTAAGAGCGGTCACACTATGGGGTATATACTGTAAGAGCGGTCACACTATGGTGTATATACTGTAAGAGCGGTCACACTATGGTGTATATACTGTAAGAGCGGTCACACTATGGGGTATATACTGTAAGAGCGGTCACACTATGGTGTATATACTGTAAGAGCGGTCACACTATGGGGTATATACTGTAAGAGCGGTCACACTATGGTGTATATACTGTAAGAGCGGTCACACTATGGAGTATATACTGTAAGAGCGGTCACACTATGGTGTATATACTGTAAGAGCGGTCACACTATGGTGTATATACTGTAAGAGCGGTCACACTATGGGGTATATACTGTAAGAGCGGTCACACTATGGTGTATATACTGTAAGAGCGGTCACACTATGGTGTATATACTGTAAGAGCGGTCACACTATGGTGTATATACTGTAAGAGCGGTCACACTATGGGGTGTATATACTGTAAGAGCGGTCACACTATGGGGTATATACTGTAAGAGCGGTCACACTATGGGGTGTATATACTGTAAGAGCGGTCACACTATGTGGTGTATATACTGTAGGAGCGGTCACACTATGGTGTATATACTGTAAGAGAGGTCACACTATGGTGTATATACTGTAAGAGCGGTCACACTATGGTGTATATACTGTAAGAGCGGTCACACTATGGGGTATATACTGTAAGAGCGGTCACACTATGGGGTGTATATACTGTAGGAGCGGTCACACTATGGTGTATATACTGTAAGAGAGGTCACACTATGGTGTATATACTGTAAGAGCGGTCACACTATGGGGTATATGCTGTAAGAGCGGTCACACTATGGAGTATATACTGTAAGAGCGGTCACACTATGGTGTATATACTGTAAGAGCGGTCACACTATGGTGTATATACTGTAAGAGCGGTCACACTATGGTGTATATACTGTAAGAGCGGTCACACTATGGTGTATATACTGTAAGAGCGGTCACACTATGGGGTATATACTGTAAGAGCGGGTCACACTATGGTGTATATACTGTAAGAGCGGTCACACTATGGTGTATATACTGTAAGAGCGGTCACACTATGGGGTATATACTGTAAGAGCGGTCACACTATGGGGTATATACTGTAAGAGCGGTCACACTATGGTGTATATACTGTAAGAGCGGTCACACTATGGAGTCTCTGCAGTAAGAGCGGTCACACTATGGTGTATATACTGTAAGAGCGGTCACACTATGGGGTATATACCGTAAGAGCGGTCACACTATGGTGTATATACCGTAAGAGCGGTCACACTATGGTGTATATACTGTAAGAGCGGTCACACTATGGTGTATATACTGTAAGAGCGGTCACACTATGGGGTATATACTGTAAGAGCGGTCACACTATGGGGTGTATATACTGTAAGAGCGGTCACACTATGGTGTATATACTGTAAGAGCGGTCACACTATGGTGTATATACTGTAAGAGCGGTCACACTATGGTGTATATACTGTAAGAGCGGTCACACTATGGGGTATATACTGTAAGAGCGGTCACACTATGGTGTATATACTGTAAGAGCGGTCACACTATGGTGTATATACTGTAAGAGCGGTCACACTATGGTGTATATACTGTAAGAGCGGTCACACTATGGGGTATATACTGTAAGAGAGGTCACACTATGGTGTATATACTGTAAGAGCGGTCACACTATGGTGTATATACTGTAAGAGCGGTCACACTATGGTGTATATACTGTAAGAGCGGTCACACTATGGTGTATATACTGTAAGAGCGGTCACACTATGGTGTATATACTGTAAGAGCGGTCACACTATGGTGTATATACTGTAAGAGCGGTCACACTATGGTGTATATACTGTAAGAGCGGTCACACTATGGGGTATATACTGTAAGAGCGGTCACACTATGGTGTATATACTGTAAGAGCGGTCACACTATGGTGTATATACTGTAAGAGCGGTCACACTATGGTGTATATACTGTAAGAGCGGTCACACTATGGAGTCTCTGCAGTAAGAGCGGTCACACTATGGTGTATATACTGTAAGAGCGGTCACACTATGGGGTATATACTGTAAGAGCGGTCACACTATGGGGTGTATATACTGTAAGAGCGGTCACACTATGGTGTATATACTGTAAGAGCGGTCACACTATGGGGTATATACTGTAAGAGCGGTCACACTATGGGGTATATACTGTAAGAGCGGTCACACTATGGTGTATATACTGTAAGAGCGGTCACACTATGGGGTGTATATACTGTAAGAGCGGTCACACTATGGGGTGTATATACTGTAAGAGCGGTCACACTATGGGGTATATACTGTAAGAGCGGTCACACTATGGTGTATATACTGTAAGAGCGGTCACACTATGGAGTATATACTGTAAGAGCGGTCACACTATGGAGTATATACTGTAAGAGCGGTCACACTATGGTGTATATACTGTAAGAGCGGTCACACTATGGTGTATATACTGTAAGAGCGGTCACACTATGGTATATACTGTAAGAGCGGTCACACTATGGTGTATATATACTGTAGGAGCGGTCACACTATGGAGTATATACTGTAAGAGCGGTCACACTATGGTGTATATACTGTAAGAGCGGTCACACTATGGTGTATATACTGTAAGAGCGGTCACACTATGGTGTATATACTGTAAGAGCGGTCACACTATGGGGTATATACTGTAAGACCGGTCACACTATGGGGTATATACTGTAAGAGCGGTCACACTATGGTGTATATACTGTAAGAGCGGTCACACTATGGTGTATATACTGTAAGAGCGGTCACACTATGGTGTATATACTGTAAGAGCGGTCACACTATGGGGTATATACTGTAAGAGCGGTCACACTATGGGGTATATACTGTAAGAGCGGTCACACTATGGTGTATATACTGTAAGAGCGGTCACACTATGGGGTATATACTGTAAGAGCGGTCACACTATGGGGTATATACTGTAAGAGCGGTCACACTATGGAGTGTATATACTGTAAGAGCGGTCACACTATGGGGTGTATATACTGTAAGAGCGGTCACACTATGGGGTATATACTGTAAGAGCGGTCACACTATGGTGTATATACTGTAAGAGCGGTCACACTATGGTGTATATACTGTAAGAGCGGTCACACTATGGTGTATATACTGTAAGAGCGGTCACACTATGGTGTATATACTGTAAGAGCGGTCACACTATGGGGTATATACTGTAAGAGCGGTCACACTATGGGGTATATACTGTAAGAGCGGTCACACTATGGTGTATATACTGTAAGAGCGGTCACACTATGGTGTATATACTGTAAGAGCGATCACACTATGGTGTATACACTGTAAGAGCGGTCACACTATGGGGTATATACTGTAAGAGCGGTCACACTATGGTGTATATACTGTAAGAGCGGTCACACTATGGTGTATATACTGTAAGAGCGGTCACACTATGGTGTATATACTGTAAGAGCGGTCACACTATGGGGTATATACTGTAATAGCGGTCACACTATGGAGTATATACTGTAAGAGCGGTCACACTGTGGGGTATATACTGTAAGAGCGGTCACACTATGGTGTATATACTGTAAGAGCGGTCACACTATGGTGTATATACTGTAAGAGCGGTCACACTATGGGGTATATACTGTAAGAGCGGTCACACTATGGTGTATATACTGTAAGAGCGGTCACACTATGGGGTATATGCTGTAAGAGCAGTCACACTATGGGGTATATGCTGTAAGAGCGGTCACACTATGGTGTATATACTGTAAGAGCGGTCACACTATGGTATATACTGTAAGAGCGGTCACACTATGGTGTATATACTGTAAGAGCGGTCACACTATGGTGTATATACTGTAAGAGCGGTCACACTATGGTGTATATACTGTAAGAGCGATCACACTATGGTGTATATACTGTAAGAGCGGTCACACTATGGGGTATATACTGTAAGAGCGGTCACACTATGGTGTATATACTGTAAGAGCGGTCACACTATGGTGTATATACTGTAAGAGCGGTCACACTATGGAGTATATACTGTAAGAGCGGTCACACTGTGGGGTATATACTGTAAGAGCGGTCACACTATGGTGTATATACTGTAAGAGCGGTCACACTATGGTGTATATACTGTAAGAGCGGTCACACTATGGTATATACTGTAAGAGCGGTCACACTATGGTGTATATACTGTAAGAGCGGTCACACTATGGGGTATATGCTGTAAGAGCGGTCACACTATGGTGTATATACTGTAAGAGCGGTCACACTATGGTATATACTGTAAGAGCGGTCACACTATGGTGTATATACTGTAAGAGCGGTCACACTATGGGGTATATACTGTAAGAGCGGTCACACTATGGTGTATATACTGTAAGAGCGGTCACACTATGGGGTATATACTGTAAGAGAGGTCACACTATGGTGTATATACTGTAAGAGCGGTCACACTATGGTGTATATACTGTAAGAGCGGTCACACTATGGTGTATATACTGTAAGAGCGGTCACACTATGGGGTATATACTGTAAGAGAGGTCACACTATGGTGTATATACTGTAAGAGCAGTCACACTATGGGGTATATGCTGTAAGAGCGGTCACACTATGGAGTATATACTGTAAGAGCGGTCACACTATGGTGTATATACTGTAAGAGCGGTCACACTATGGTGTATATACTGTAAGAGCGGTCACACTATGGGGTATATACTGTAAGAGCGGTCACACTATGGTGTATATACTGTAAGAGCGGTCACACTATGGTGTATATACTGTAAGAGCGGTCACACTATGGTGTATATACTGTAAGAGCGGTCACACTATGGGGTATATACTGTAAGACCGGTCACACTATGGTGTATATACTGTAAGAGCGGTCACACTATGGGGTATATACTGTAAGAGAGGTCACACTATGGTGTATATACTGTAAGAGCGGTCACACTATGGTGTATATACTGTAAGAGAGGTCACACTATGGTGTATATACTGTAAGAGCGGTCACACTATGGTGTATATACTGTAAGAGCGGTCACACTATGGGGTATATACTGTAAGAGAGGTCACACTATGGAGTCTCTGCAGTAAGAGCGGTCACACTATGGGGTATATACTGTAAGAGCGGTCACACTATGGGGTATATACTGTAAGAGCGGTCACACTATGGTGTATATACTGTAAGAGCGGTCACACTATGGTGTATATACTGTAAGAGCGGTCACACTATGGGGTATATACTGTAAGAGAGGTCACACTATGGTGTATATACTGTAAGAGCGGTCACACTATGGTGTATATACTGTAAGAGCGATCACACTATGGGGTATATACTGTAAGAGCGGTCACACTATGGTGTATATACTGTAAGAGCGGTCACACTATGGGGTATATACTGTAAGAGCGGTCACACTATGGGGTATATACTGTAAGAGCGGTCACACTATGGGGTATATACTGTAAGAGCGGTCACACTATGGTGTATATACTGTAAGAGCGGTCACACTATGGGGTATATACTGTAAGAGCGGTCACACTATGGGGTATATACTGTAAGAGCGGTCACACTATGGAGTATATACTGCAGGAGCGGTCACACTATGGGGTATATACTGTAAGAGCGGTCACACTATGGGGTATATACTGTAAGAGCGGTCACACTATGGTGTATATACTGTAAGAGCGGTCACACTATGGTGTATATACTGTAAGAGCGGTCACACTATGGTGTATATACTGTAAGAGCGGTCACACTATGGAGTCTCTGCAGTAAGAGCGGTCACACTATGGAGTCTCTGCAGTAAGAGCGGTCACACTATGGAGTCTCTGCAGTAAGAGCGGTCACACTATGGGGTATATACTGTAAGAGCGGTCACACTATGGAGTCTCTGCAGTAAGAGCGGTCACACTATGGAGTCTCTGCAGTAAGAGCGGTCACACTATGGAGTCTCTGCAGTAAGAGCGGTCACACTATGGAGTCTCTGCAGTAAGAGCGGTCACACTATGGAGTCTCTGCAGTAAGAGCGGTCACATTATGGAGTGAGATGGGGGATGGGTACAGGGCACATCCCGTTCCTGTGATATGAGGACGTCCTGAGGTTTCCTTCCCTTTCTCCGTATCACAGGATGAGGTGGACGGACGTTCTGTCAGGTTCCTGACCCCCCACGGCCGGTCAGGGGCCACAGATTCCCGCCTCCCTTTTCTGACTATAAGGAATCGGTTACCTTCCCCGGCCGCAGGAACGCCTCCCTCAGGACGCTGGGGGCCACTGCTCTTTTTCCTGCGGTGTTT